>NC_007259.2:687500-739748 GCF_000002725.2 Leishmania major strain Friedlin | reverse complement strand
TAACCCTAACCCTAACCCTAACCCTAACCCTAACCCTAACCCTAACCCTAACCCTAACCCTAACCCTAACCCTAACCCTAACCCTAACCCTAACCCTAACCCTAACCCTAACCCTAACCCTAACCCTAACCCTAACCCTAACCCTAACCCTAACCCTAACCCTAACCCTAACCCTAACCCTAACCCTAACCCTAACCCTAACCCTAACCCTAACCCTAACCCTAACCCTAACCCTAACCCTAACCCTAACCCTAACCCTAACCCTAACCCTAACCCTAACCCTAACCCTAACCCGTACGCTTTTTGGCGCACGGCACAGCCATGCAGCATGCAGCACCTCAGCAGCGGAGAGACGGTACTCACGGCAGTGAAGGGCTTCAGGAGCAGAACCTTGGGCACAGGTGTTCACCCTTCGAGCGCCGCAGTGTGCAATACGATGATGCGACGAAAACCTAGCACATGCAGAACTGGAGCACCTCTCCACAGCAGAGGGGACTTCGAGTTCGCGGCAGGCGCCGAGCACCAGCGGCTGGATCGCGGGTGTGCACACGGTGAGAAGGTTTGATGTCGGATACGGCGGAACGCGTCATACTCACCTCCCCAAGTTGAGCGGGTGTCATAACTTCGGATGATGCTCTAGGTGGTCAGCAGCATGCGCATGAACGCGTCTCCGCTGGGTGACAACAGTGTAAGAAAGTGAGACAAGGAAGCCGGACTGAAGGAAGACTTGTGCAACGAGGTTCCTGTCGGATGCGGCAGCACCTGGCAGGATAGGGGAGCGCTGTGTCGCGGAAGCTTAATCTCGCTCTAGTGCAGTGGAGATGAGCGCACGAATTCTTCCACGCAGGCTGATCAGCTGTGAGCAGTGGTCGTGTTGATACAGCCGTCCAAGAGAAACGAACGTCTTCGTGTCATCCCAGTTCGTTTCTGTCGGTCGGAAGGTGTGTGTGTGTGTGTGTGTGTGTGTGTGTGTGTCGATCTGTGCTGTCCTCAGTACCTCGGTGTGTGAGGCCGAACAAATGGCAGATGCGCAGTGCATTATTCGAAACCCGAGAAGAGGGAAGGTGAGGAGAGAGGAAAGTGCTGAAACGGCGTATGCATAAAACGGAGAATGGCAACATTGATCACGAAGATAGGCGTGGGACAAAGCGCGGCAAACGCGGCGTCTACAATAACCCCCGCCGCTGCTTTAGGTGGTGCGCTGCAGCCTATGTCCCTGTTTGTTCCTTGTACGTGGGCGCCAGCTCAGTCAACCCGCACTGCACGCCTAGCAGTCGCGGTTCTTTTGCAGCAAGGATTCTTCAGCTCTGTCGAGACTTTTCTGTGTGTGCATTTCCTTACCAGATGTAGTGTTGCAAGTAACCAAACAGGGTACATACGATGAAAAGAACAAGAGAAGAAATAGCAACAGCGAACAGAACAGAAGAGGCGAAGATGTGCTTGCACTCATCCGTGCCATACACACCCGTACCCACATCTCTACCGTTGCTTCAGTGCCTCGTTTGTGAAACGCTTGCTGCTTCTGACGCGAGGGAAAAAGTGCAGAAGGGACACTGTAGGCGGGTAGGGACGCGGAGGGAGGATGGGGCATGGCGGAGTGCGCATCAACAACAGAAGAATGAGACAGAGTTCTCGAATGTACATGCAATGGCGCACGCGAGCCTGTGGCCACTCACGCAGAAGCGATGCTGAACTCAGAATACTTGGCACGAGTCCGCAAGAATGGAGGAGGTGAAGCAGTGAGAGCTCAGACGATTCCGGGAAAAAGACCCACTTCGTGGAAGTGCAGCTCCGTAATATTGGCTGACCCAGCTCGATCGATGGCGGCGTAGGCAAACTCGGTGGTGCAAGTCGACTGTGTCACTGTTGTAACCAGCTTCATGGGCTCGATCGCGACGCAGCTGAAACCAGTGAGCCTCACGCGCTGGGGCAAGCATCGGAGGAGATAAGGTGCCACCACAGTACTCCGCGAGAGACGTAGGACGAAGCTGCGGTGGTGGGGAGAGATCAGCAGCGGTGGCTGCCTTGTCCTACCTGTCTGCGGAATATATCCGGTTGCACGGCACTAACGGCCTGTGAACCGCAGCAGTGCAACTCAAGATGGAGCTCACCATCGTACGCGACACGTCCAACCGCAGCTGGCGCAAAATTCCCTCAGATGCAGCAGAGGTCGGGCGTGGCGGCACCGATGGCGACGGGCTCGCAGCGGTTTCGTCCTCTGTCGGTGCAGTGATGGCTGCGTGTAGCGTGTCCGGTGTCCCCTTACTGCGCATCGATTCGGACACAGCGCCGAGTACGGCTGAAAAGCAGGAGCTCACCAGAGCAACAGCCTCTTTCCTCCGCAGTGGACGCAGCTCCTCCAGGCCTTCAAAGGGCACATTCTCGCGCCGCGGCACGACCTCTGTCATAGGGGTGCGCTCCCAAGGTGGGTGCTCCTCCTGAGGAGTGTGCTGAGGAGGTTGTATCGGTTTGGTGCCCTGGCGCACAGCTGTGCGGTGCGCCGCGTCTAATAAGCACGGTTGTGGTGGCGCGGTGGACTTATGTGCCTTCAACTCCGCCGCGTGCTGAATGGCAGCCTCTACCCACTGCAGCGCCTCAAGCAGACGCTCAGTGCGCAGCGTATCTAAGCCAATTAGCGCCCCCGGGTTATCGTGTGGGGTCCCAGACATCGTCACCGTCTTCAATGTTGTGCTTGAATCTTCGTGCGCGGCGGCGCGAGGCACCAGTGGGTACACCGCAAACTCCGAGGCCGGCGCCACAGCCGGTGCTGGCTCGGTGTAGTGGTGTGAGATGGACAGCGAAGTCACGTGTGACGTCAAAGGCGTCTCCACTAAGAGAGGAGACTGCTGTTCCAACACCTCGTGTTGCGCGCCCGCGTCTCGCTCATCGAACTTGGAGGCAGCAAGTCTTGACGGACCTGTTAGCTGCGCAGGCAGGGCGGGCAGATGCCTTTTGGTCTCGCACGGGCGCCGCGACGGTTCATCGCCGAGAAAGAGAGGAAGCGTGGAGGAGTTGCCCGTTGCAGACTCACCTGCATGCGCGCTGACATTGCTTGCCCTCATCACATTCTCGACGATGTTGTTGGCCTCCTTCTCCTGTAGTACGCGGGGAGATGGCGGAGCAAAAGAGTTGTCGTCCTCATCTTCCAGCTTGCTTTCCGCTACAGATGACATGGAGTCGTAGGCCACGATGGGAAACGCGGCAGGCTCGACCGTCTTCACAGGCTGCGGCGGCTTCGCGCTGCAGGCGAGATGCGGAGTCTGCCTAGAAGTAGGCGCAAGCCGTTGCGCGTGAGACGTGCACTTCTTCTGCAGACGCGACCAGCATCGGCGCTCTTCAAATTTGATGGCTGTCCTCTGGGACTCCTCCACGGTCTGTGCAAAGCGCAGCGCATCTCTGTAGTAGCAGACCGGCGTGTGGAAGGATGATCCAAGGGGCATGAGATGGTACGGATACCTGCAGTGCATATACTTTGTCTTGGCCGCTCGACTTTCGGCAGGTACAGCGTGAAAACGGCGCCCAGGGGTTGCGCGACCGTGGGTGCTCGCAGTTCCGTTCGTTATGCGGTGTGGTGCGCTCGGTGCATAGATGCGGCCTAGCATGGCCGCGCTCGTGTACAGGCGAGGAAGCGGTTCGGAGACACGGCAGGCCGCTGCCACAGAGGGCATGGTGGAAATGTGGTCTTCGCGAGACGCCGCCATCGCGTGAATACGCGGCAGGTGATCCCTGTCCGACGCCGACATCGGCCACATCAAAGGCTCGTGCGCTCGGGAGACGGGCGAAGGTCCCGATGAATGCAAGTGTGTTCTTTCTTCGTGGGAGTAGCGAAATTGGCACACCACAGAGATACAGAGATGCACAGGAGTGGGAAGAGAGGGGGCTAACCTTGGCAAGCCACATTCAGCGCAGGTGGGGAAGGGAAGAACAAAGGCGTCTGCAGGGCGAAGGGCAACAGCAGCTCTGAGCCGCAGGTATGAATTGCATCGTCTTGTTGCCGTCGTCACTGGATCTGTCTGTTAGCCCTTCCTCCTGCTCTCATTTGGCGCGATCCTGGTTGTCGACGCGTGTTCCTGTCTTGTGCGAGTAGGCGGAGGGTTAGAACGCTCGCACGCAGGACGGTTTCCACTACGTGGCGCAGGTACAGTCCGCAGCAACCAAGCCCTGTATTCACTTAATTTTCATTTTGTAGTGATTCTCTCCGCAAGATGAGTGCCTTCTTGTACAGACGAACTCTACAGAAGACCACACAGTTTTGTAGACTAGCAGAGGATTTCGGCTGGCCAACTTTAACCGTACCGCGGCCGTAACCATGGTAAGTTCTGCCTGGAGAGACATGTCGGCAAGTTGCAGAAAGAACAGCGAACATCGTATGAAATGAAAAAAAAGTATAATAAAGAAAGGCACGGACATAGTCCTGCCGCATGCCCGCCTCGATGCATGGTTGCCCGTTGCTGTCTCCGTTGTCCGCAGCGACAACAGCGAAGCGCACACGCGCGAGAACCAAACAAGGGCTATACCCAGCACCACGACGCCGCTATAGAGCCATGGAACATATTAAGTCCTCCTCCCTTTCCCAGCGCTAGCACAAAACCTAACATGTCACGGAGTTCGAGCCGTCACTTATGAATCGCTGTTGAGCTCGCGTGCCGGTGAAAAAACGGAGGGCGCACTTCAGAAAAAAAAGTGAGCACAAAAAATTGAGCGAACCACAGTCACAGAGACTGTGGAAGCGAGAGACTCGTATTTGAAAACAGAGAAAAATTGCCCTGTCATCCCTCCTAGCGCGCAGAGCCCCATTCGTCTCGCCACCACTCCTCACCTCCTCCCGCTACCAAAGGAACAGATGGACGAACGCGGATTGGTGCGCAGGGAGGGACGATGCGGGCGATGCAGAGCG
The DNA here is from genome assembly GCF_000002725.2 of Leishmania major strain Friedlin. Classification (NCBI taxonomy): domain Eukaryota; phylum Euglenozoa; class Kinetoplastea; order Trypanosomatida; family Trypanosomatidae; genus Leishmania; species Leishmania major. The sequence goes on along the minus strand of NC_007259.2, from coordinate 734,851 downwards.
TGGAGATCTTCCTTCAGCATGTCGCTCCACCCACGTACAAGCCAACGGATAGACAAGCATGCGCAACCACACCTCACTTGCCGCTGTCACACTGTGGCTAAACCCTGGTCGACCAGAAGGAGCCGTCCTGACACCGAATGAGGCCATGCATCTAGCGGGCTCGTCTTGTCCTTCATTGCCACTTCTCCGGTTACGTATCGCGCGGGCGGCGCTAGACACACTCGGCTAGATCGCACACCCCGACCCAAAGCGGGGCCGCCTTCAGCGTCCTCATCGAGGGCAGAGACAGTGGTGCAGGTGCATGCCCGATGAGGCCAGGGAGAAAGTCGGCCAGCCGCAGTTCAGGGCCTTCCCAGACCCTGCAGTCGGCATGCATGCCATAATTTGCTTTCCCTGAGCCTCTTCAAGCCGGGGCACCCCACAATACGGTGCGGGCCTACGCCGCACTTCGCCAGCGCCGTGACCTACCGAGCCGCAGGCGCGAGCGTCGAGTCCGCAAACGCCGCCCCTATCGTGGCACCTGGCTGGTGCTGGGCCGCCGTGTGAGGGAGCAAGCCCACGCGGCCTGCGGTGGAGCGGTGGGGACGGAAGCCAGGCCTGCCGTGGTTGGAGCTTGTCTCCCAGATGGTCGCGCAGTCGTCGCGAGGTAAGTTGCTCATGTGGGTTGCGCAGATCAGGGGTCAGTGTCACAGGGACAGTAGGGCGCGGGACCACACCATCGGGCACGTGCGGCTGCAGGGGAGGAAGAGGGGACACGGTGAGCCTCCCCGTTCCATGTAGAAGCGACGCGGCCGGTGGCGACACTCTGGCTACAAATATCCAGTGGCGCCCTCTTTCCGTGCGTCGGTAGAGCCTTGTCGCGCTCGCAGCGAACCTCATCGAGGCCCAGGGCGCGGCCGCAGTGGGACTGCACGGAGCGCCACCTGGAGCACACCCATCGTGAACAGCCTGAAAGGTGCGGCGCTGGGTCTCGTGGTCGGACGCGATGGGGGGAGGGGGCTGCCGGATGTCGTGCTGGGGTGGTGATTGTTTTGCCACGCTCCTGGTGAGCGCCGTGCGCGGGGGTGGCATGGATATGCCGGAATGCGTGCCCATGATGGGGAAGCGGAGAGGAGTTGCACCGCTGCAGGAGTGTACCCAGGTCTCCAATGTGGCACTTTGGGGTTGTTTCAGGAGCATCTCCAAGAAAAGGAGATGCTGGCAGGACGCAGAGGATACCATGTCAATAGCTCCTTCGGGTGAGGCTCGTTTATGCCTCCAGAACGGTCCAGAAGCGGCTGTGGTAGACGGGGCAGGCCACTTGGTGGTGGTTGGCGATAGTCATGACCTTCACTGTCTCCATGAGGGACGGTGTACAGCTGTGTATGCGTTGCGGTGTTGTGGGAACCGTCGTCATCGCAGTAGTCACAAGCTTGCGCGTCTTCGCTTCTCCGTTGCTGCGGCAGACACGGACTTGGAGGGACGATTTCTTAATCACGGCGCGCTACAGATTCCAGTCCGTCCTTTGGAAAGAGTATGATGAGGTGGCAGTCAACCCTGGCGGCATCGCGTCGTATGCTTCCTCAAAATGAATAGTGAACTGTATCGTGCAGCCGTGGCTCGGCGCCGTGGTGACGGTACCCCAGTCGCAGGTGAGGCAGTCGAGCGCCCGGGTGACGTCCGGTGACGTCTCCGTGGCCCCGTCGGCGCCGTGCTGTGCTGGGGTGTCCTCCTTCCTTTGCTCACGTCAAGTATTTACGATGGGGCCCATCGTATAGAATGGACCGGGCTCGGTCGGGCGGTCCTTTCGTGTCCCACACCGGGTGGTGCGAGTTGGCGTCCATTCCGGTAACACGAGGGCTGGGTGCGACCTTGCTTTGTATGTAATCGAGAGAACTGGCTGCGCCACCAGGACACCTGTAGGTGTGTAGCCGGACGTGAGGTGTGTATCCGTCTAGTAGGCTCACTGCAGCACAGCCAGGCTGCCAGTGCTGCAACTTCGCCCTCGAGAACGGGATCGCGGAGAAGGAGGGGGGTTACACCTGTACGTACGTCCTCTTGCCTTCGGACGGAGGCGCCGCCACTGCGCTCCTCGTCTCGTAATACGCCAGAATGCTGAAAAGCTGGGAGGCGGCCACATGCCTTGCAGGCCCGCCCGGGTGGAAGGCGTCTTGTGCAGAACACAGAATGCTATCGCATACTTGCAAGAAGCTGGGCACACCGACGCCCTTCGGCGTCGTTCAGCCCACTGCCAGTCTACTGCATACACAGCAGCCGAGACCCAGAACTGCGCTCGACATGACCGCAGCGCAGTAGTAGCAGGAGAAACAGCAGGCGGATGCGTGTACTTGTCGTATACGCGGGCACGACTCGTAGTGGTCTGGCCCAGGCGTGAGCATGACGACACGGCTCTTCGGCACAGCGCCAGCCAAGCCCTGTCCACCGACGACAGAGAGAGCCCGCAGCCGCACCAGAGGGCAGGCTGCAGGCTGCTCGGCGTCCTCACAACGAGTGGGCGCTGGATCATGACATCACGATGAGGCGGCCGGCATCATGAGGGCAATGGGGAGAAGAGAGGGAATGCAGCGCTGGATAAGAGACAAATCAAAATAGGCATGGTGCAGCAGCACACAGGAAGCGCGCAATTAGCAGACGAAACGAGGGAGAGAATAGCTGCGGTATGTGCCAACGTTGTCGCGCCGCCGCGGACGTAAGCCAGCAGGCAAAGCACCGAGCAAAAAAGGAAGGCAGGCAAAAGTGAGACACAGTCCATATTGTTTTTTGTTGCCTTGAATGCTTTCGTTATTTGTTGTTTTGAGGGGAGGGGTTATCCTTCAGCAAACAGCTTAGAGCGAGGTCGGCTTGAGCGGTTTTGTTAGGCAATCCCTGGGAATAACAAGACAGACTTCACTTGACACTCTCTCTTGTGGTGGCCTTGAAGACGCTTATGGGAAGGTAGTCATCGTCGTGGATCTGATTCGAAGCCAGACCGTGCATGCGCTGCACAAGGTCACGTGCGATGCTGTCGGTGAGGCGTGAGTCGTGTTTGTAGTCGGGATGTGTCGTGACAAACTTTCGCATGTACTGCGCAGGTGTGGGAATGCGGCCAGAGGCGCGCATTGACAGGAACTTCAAGTAGGAGTTTACGAGGGGACTTCGCTTCCCCTCGTCGTCGAGATAGCGGCACACGAGGGGGATGAGTCCATAGAATCCGCCCTCCTTGCCGTTGAAGATCTCGTCAATGCTCATCCTCGCCGTCTCCTCGTCACTGGCGGTGCACTTGTGGGCGAAAATGTCCTTGCGCATAATGTATTGTTCTCCACATGGGTTGATGCGATGTGCGCGGCCCATATTCTCGTCGACGATGGAGATCTTGGTGTAAAAGCAGGGCTTGTAGTTGACGATGGCCTTGGTGAGAAGCGGAATGAAGACGGCGAAGGCGGCGTTCTCGAACGGCGTTGGCTGAATATCCATCACGCGGAACTCAACGCGCCAGCCAATGTCGTTGCCTAGCGGCGGAGGCTTGAAGCGCACTGTCTGCCAGTTAGTGGACTGGATGTTGTCAAAGTGCTCTGTGTGCGTCGTGTCATCGATGTCGATCATCTTGTCGTACATCACAAGCGGATCTCGAATGAACAGATGTGCAATGTGGTTCGCCAACCGCACGTCGACACCGGAGTCCTTCAGGAGTTCATAGTACGAGCGGTTTATCGCTATCTGTGAATCGTTGAATTCCTCGAGGTTTTCGGTTCTGTCGCTGATGAAGACGGAGATGGAGTCGTAGCGAGACTTGAGGATATGCGGCACCTCCTCCACGCGGCGGTCGTCGACGGCGCCGGCAATAGTCAGCCAGCGCACATCGGTGTCGCAAAGAAGACCCTTCTGGAACGGCGTGGCTGAGCTGAGAGCCAGAAGCGCCGGGCACAAGATGGCGAGCTGGTCGTACACGTGGCGCGCCTCGTGAATGTTGTCCAGCTGCATCGTCACTTGCAGAGCGCTGTTACCCATGCCAAAGGCCATGCAGTCCATGTAGATGCACGGGTGGCTGACCAAGGTTACGGGGTAGTTACACGCGTTGTAGCGCTCCTGCATATGCTCGCGGTGCTGTCCCGTGAAGTACTGTGCGTAGTAGTAGAGCGCAGCAGGGGTGAAGAGCTGCTTCAGAGTCTCGGTGACAGGGTAGTCCTCGCGTGGGTCGAGAGAGCTACTCGGCACTAGCAGAGCGGCAGACGCGTCCGTGTGCGCGTAGAGTTCGTCGGTCATGCTCCTGCCGTTTTCTCTCCTGGAGTGAAAAATGTCCTTGTTGTGTGGAGTCAGGTCAATGTTTAGTCGGGGGTCCACCGTGTCCTGCATTGTTCGGGAGTCCACGTACAGAGGCACCAGGATGCAAACCTTTTGACCGCGGCGCAGGCGAATGTTTGCCGTCAGGTTCGCAAAGCGCGGATGCGTTTGGTTGATGCACGCATCAGGAACAAACAGCGACTGCGAGTACGGAGAGCTCTTATCACTGCAGTGTACAAAGTTACCCTGGCCCATGAGTGGGAAAGTCACAAAGGTGGTGCCGACCACGCCGGGTGGCGCCTCCTCGTTGAGCATGTGGTACCGCCGCGCGATGTTGTCCTGCACCGAGTCGAGGCTCTCCACCGACAGAGTGTAAGGGTGGTCTGGCGTGCTTTCGACCATGAAGCTTCCATATTCGGGATTCCACACGGCACAGTTGTCAGGACGCGCCCTCAGCTTGTTCATTACCTCCGCACCTTCTGTGCTGAGGGTAACCGTGTCATCGTGGAGCTGGATCAGCTGGTGCTCCAGCTCCTCTCCCCAGAAAAACGGCATACCATGGAGGTCCTTTTTGCTTTTGAAAACGTTGAGGAACTGTTGAATGCCGTGCTCTCTGACGTGCGGAATGGCTTTGCTATTTGCATCGGTGCCCCATTGTATTGGGGCGCCGCCAGTCGTCAAGAGCCCCATTTGCCAAGCGGATCCCCTGCTAGGATGCGAGTGCGCGTCTAGTGACGTCAGGTGGAAAGGAAGAGTGGCAAGGCTGCCGAGATAGAGAGAGAGAGAGAGGCACACGGAGGGACTGCGGCAAGTGGCTGCGAGGGAGGGAAACGGCGTAGTAGGAGAGCGGGGGCAAAGAGACGCAAACACAAAAGAAAAAAAAGAATGAGGGGGGAGGGGGGGGGACGGGTGTGTGTGTGTGTGTGTGTGTGTGTGTGTGTATGTGTGTGGGAGAGCGGGTCAGAGAGCAAAAAACATTTATAGAATGTGAAAGCGCGAGGCCAACCACAGGAAGAAGAGGTGACGAACAAACCGACGCGGTGAAAGTGCTGCGCGGATAATAATAATAATAATAAGGGCCGAAGATAGAGAAGCAAAGTAGTTGCCGTGGTTGCTTGGACGAGGAGGTGCGGCCGCGTAAAGGTGAGAAAGGAGTGCGTATGTACTGGTGCGTAGGACAATGTATGCGGGTGTGTTATGACGCACAGCGGCTTGGGCAGCCAAGAGGCGAAAGCAGCTGGTAGGTGCCGAAGCCCTCAAGCTGCGCAGGGCGGTGAATAAAGACAAATCGACCGAAGGGCTCCGCAGGAAGAAGCGTTACGGCTTGCAGTGACACAGAGGTGCGCGGCGAATGAGTTGGCGAGGTGGGGCAGGAGGAAATGTCAGCGTCCCTGCCGTTTAGGTGAAAAAGCAAAGCAAAAGCTGAAAAAGAATATTTACGAGTGTCAGATTCTGTGGGGTGCTGTATTGCGCAAAGGTGAAAGATGAAGGTTCGCGCAGTCGAAACGTGCTGGAGTGATGAGAGCGGCAATGCTGGGGATGCCAGCATTGACTTAGATGCGCGCCCGGAGTTTTCCCCGTGTATCAGGGGACGAGGAAGGGAGAGATGAAGCAAGCCGCGATAGTCGTGCGAGAGACGTGAAGAGAGAGAGATCAAAGAGCCCGCTGAGCTGAAGTAGTCGATGCATTCGATACACGCATCTATGTGTGTGTGTGGGGGGGGGGGGGATGATGGTGCGACGATGCCATGCGGCACCGGTTCAGCCTCCATTCCCAGTAACTGGAGATGCGCCAGGAGCGTGTGAAGTAGCGGAAGTAGCGAGGAGGTCTCCTTTGATCAGCGGCAATTCTGATTTGTTGCGTTGTTGTCTCGTCGTCACTTCTCCAGCAGTGTTTCTGTGGTGGGCCAAGGCACACGCAGACGGGGCTCGTGGCGTTTGTGAGGCGAGGGAAACAATGACCGCCCTGGGACGTCATTCAGGAGGCGCTCTTCATGATCTCTTCGTAGGCGTGCTGGATCGTCTTGAAGGTGGATTCTGCGGTGCGTATGGCCTCAGTCGAGGCGCTGCACCACCGATCCGGGTGCCACTTTATCGCCAAGGCCCGGTAAGATTTCTTCACCTCTGCTGCACCGGCGCTGCGGGGGAGAGAGAGCGTTTTATAATGTACATCAAGTGATGCGCGAGAGACTGGAGAAAACGCGTTGGCATTCGTGTTTGGCTTCGGTGTCTCTTTCGACGTGGTGCGCGGTGTCGTTCTGGGTGCATCAGTAGACGCTTGCACATGTGCCCAGCGTGCCTTTAGCGAACGCAGCTGCTCCACGGCTGCAGCGTTGGAGGCAAGGCCAAGGCTTTCTTCGGTGTGGTAGACGGCGTCTCTCAAGCGTCCAAGTGCCTCCTCGCAACGGGCGACGAGAAGCAACATGTTTGCACGCAGTGATACCGCCTCAGTGTAGGACAGTGCACGGTGCGTATCGTCAAGGGTGGCGTACCAGCTTGCCTGCTGAGCAAGGGCCCGCGCACGCTCGTAGTACATCACACCCTTCAGCCCATCTGGGAGAAACGGCTCGGCGAGGACTTGTGTGACAAAGGTTGCTGCTTCGCGCCACTGTCGCGCAGTCTTCAGGACCTGCAGCTTCGCAAGCGCCTCCTTGCAACGTGCGATGTGCGTGTGCAGGTGTCGAAACCGCAGCTCCGACCTGCCCAATGGTGTGGCTTGCATGTCCGCGAGAAGGGTGTCGAGTCCAACAACGGAGGTGACGGAGTGGAAGGTGAGAGACCACAAACAGAAGTGCAGCTCTGTCGACGTCGCATACGCTCGGGAACGCTGCGCCGCGTAGCTCACTGCCTGCGCCGCGTTCTCGAGAGAGAGAAGACGCGCCTTTGCAGCCTCCAGCGTGCCGCACGGACAAAGGGACAGCACCACCTCCAAGCTCTCGAGCGCCTTGCTGTACTGATGGGCCGCGTAGAAGTTGGTGTAGCTCGTGCAAGCCTTCACAGCCGCCACTTCGGCGGCCCAGTCGATGGCGTCACGATGTGGGCTGACGGCCTGCTGCGCCTCTTGCAGGCGCCCCTGTGAGATGAAGACGCGCACCAGTCGTCGCGCGCTCGGATAGCGCTCGGTCCTATCAACAGCGAGCACACGCCGCGTGGCTGCCTCGCACGCGCTCCACTGCTCCATCACGAAGTGACACACCGCCACATTGTTGAGCAGAGCCGGCGTCAGCTCATGCGCTAGACAGGCGGAGGAAACACGGAGGAAAGCGGCCATGGCGGCTGTGTACTCCTTCGCGCCAAAAAGCCGGTGAGCCTCGTGCGCGTCTTCTAATTGTACCCCCATCAGCCCGTCCACCCCGAGCGGGTCCAGCTCGTCGACGTTGAGATTGCGCCTCGCGGCTTTCGCGGGTGGGTCTGCGGCCAAAGACGGTGATGCACCACCGAGGGCAGCATTCACGTTCAGCTCATCAGCGAGCGTGTCCAGAGCCTCTGCAAGCTTGAGAAAGTCGTTTGTGTCCACGAGCCGCCGTGGCTCGCGCCGACGCGCGACACCGCCCCTAGCCATGGTCGAGGACACATCAACGCCGGTGTGTTCGATACTCTGGGAGCCAGCTGCCGCGCACGCGGCATTCCACTCCTCAAGGATGTCCTGATCGAGTACCACCGCTGGATCCAGCAGCATCTGTGTCGCCAGCGGTAGAGAAGAGAGCTGTATTGCCGTCATAAGGGACTCCGGGCTGCTATGTCGCAGAGCCCCAACTACCTGTGTTCTGTGAGCGTGAGGGTGCGCGTGCTCATGTGCCTTACATGCACGCCGTTGAGCATATCAAGGGAGACGCAGTAGTGGGCTACTGCAGAATCGAGGAGAGAGACCGTTTGGGGGACACGAGCGAGAGACGCCCCTGCGTGCAAAACACTGCACCGCCTATGGAACCACTGAAAAGAGACCAGGTTCTAAAGTGGGAAGGGAAGCAAAGGACTTCGCGCTGACAGTCGATACAGCATGTGCAGGAGAGGCAGCGGTGCCCGATTGCAACTGAGGTGAGGGGAGCCGAGAGCGCACGCGCCGTGACACCTCATTCGGCGAGAGAGAGTTAATGAGCCGGTCAAGTAGGGCGGTGCCCCACATACGTTTGAAAACTTTGCGCCCTCTGCAAAGCACGACCCGCCACCCCACTGTACGCCAGAGATGACGTAGGCAATGCCCCATCCGGCTACCGTGGCGCCAAGGCCAGAGAAAAGGAAAAGAGAGCAACAATGATCCTTTCGTGCGTTTGCTCTCCGGCGTTTGTTGCTTGCTTGTTGTCGCTGTTTTGTTTGGCAGTTCTGTCACCCACTGGCCTCCACGCCTAACCCACTCGTCACCGTCTCAGCTCAAACAGCACTGTGGCAGTGGCACAACAGGGAAAAGAGGGAAAGGGTGGGGCGCAGAAATTCAATCGAGAACACGAAGGAAAAGAAAACCGATGCGATGAAGACGCGGCGGCAAGTGCTAAACATGAAGAAGACCGACGGAGTGGGTGAGGGTGGGTATCAGCTAAAAAAAAAAAGAACAGGAAATGGCAAAATCATTACATTCTCGTCATGTCAGCGAGAGCAAACGAAACGAACGCCGAAAGAGGAGCGCTAGAAGAGGTGTGGATTCGCTAGAGCATTGGCAGTGCCAGCGTCCCCATCCGCTCTATCCCGCTCGGACCACCTCCTTTGCCTGTTTCGTTTGCCTCCAATTCGTCGGCTGCGCTAGTGGGCGAGCGCTGTGCATTATGTACATGAGCAAAGAGAGAAGGCAGGGATTGGTTGTTGCTTCAAAGGCTCACCGAGAAACACAAATAGACCACCTCTACACGAATGGCTCCCGTGGTCGGAGCTGGCGCTGCAGCCGCGGATCAACGTGAGACAAACGCATTCAACACGAGCTGCTTTTAGCGCAGGAGAAGAACTAATGAGCACCGCGGACGAAGAAGAACTTGTAGGTGGTCTTGTTGCCGTCGTGGTTCAAGGAGGTACTGCCGCGCAACTTCCAGACACGCTCCTCCTCAAGCGCATCCAGAACCGAGATGAATAGCATCGATGTGCCGATATCCTCAGTGGCGAACTGAGTGCGCAACTCGCCGAACCAGTGCGGAGGGTCCTCCTTGCGCACCAGTGCAAACGGTGTCTTGCCGGTGTTGGTGGTAGAACAGGAATTCGGAATCGTCTCGTTGAGGCGATCAATCGTGCTCTCCTTGATGGGCCCAAAGATGGAGATGACAGGCGGGTTGCACGTAATGTTCACAATGAGGTTCATCTCGGACATTGTTCGTGACGGTGAAATCGAGCAGCACAATCACTGTGAATACTACTGAATGAATGAACGGTGGGCTTGCTGGGGGTGAACGGTGGTGGAGAAGCGGCAAACAACCGGTGTCGAGAGCAACGCAGCAGCGGCACAGAAGTCAGGCGCACAGCCAGAGGATGCTTGACGGCACGATGAATGAATGCACTAGTGGCAGTGGCACACGAAACGGATGCGGTCTCGAGGAGAGAAGAGGACAAGCCAAACGCGGAGCGGCAGAAGAGGGGGAGTCTTGATAGTGAACGCGTTGCAGGAGGTCTCGTGTATGCGTGAATGAGCATGTGCATGTGTGCGGCCGCGCGGGTGGTGAGCAGTGAAGATGAGCAAATAGCGAGCAGGTAAAAGGGATAGCAGAGAGTGGAGTGCAGCGCATGTGGCCACAACAGAGTGACGCGAGAGTCGATATAATGGATGCAGGGTCATGATGAGCGATGGGGAGGGGTGGGAGCAGCACTCGTGAAGAGCGAGTGGGTGAGTGTTGAGTACCGGTGTCGGCAACCCACGGCGCAGGGACTCACTCGAGCCCATGAGTGCCACAGCATGTTATAGCACAAAGGGGTATCTACAGTCGAGATTGCAAGGGCATGGCGTGGAGAAAAACTGTACATCCGAGGGCTCTCTCCTTTTCGCTGGCTTCCCTTTGCCATGGATCTGGTGGTAGCGGGGGAGAAGCGCGGACAAGTGTTGGGAGGTTCAGAAGGTGTTGATGTCACCGACGCCACGAGTTAGGCGTAGTGCTGCCCGGGTTCGACCAGGCAAACGGTGGAAAGGTAACGAAAAAGAGCTGCTTGCCTCACAATCCCTCCAACGGATCCTTCTCCGTCTCCCTCTGCTTCTCTGCCGCCTCTTGTTGGCGACGCGCTTCGATTTCGCGCATGGCAGCGGCGTCGATCTCCTCCTGTGTGGGGGCCACATATGTACCCTCGATGCGGCTTGCCCACTCCTTTACCGGGCAGCTCTCCGGAAGCATCGTAACTAACATCTTTACCTCTGTCGGGGTGAACACATTGTCGCCGTTTGTGGTAACGATTTCGATGAGCCTGTCGCGCGACATGATTGCGGACGAGTCTCCGGCGAAAACTTTCAGTGCCTCTAGCACCGCGCGCTCCTCGCGCATGCGATCTCGGAAAATCATCTCCGTGCACCTAATAAAGATGTTCCAGTCGATGTTCTTAATCTCCTCAGCAGGTGTAATGTCCACCGGTGCTGCCTCAGCTGCAGGGTCAGTGACCTTCTTCACGATCGACTTCCTCCCATGGGCGGCGCTCGCGCGAGCCTTACCTTTCCGCTCGCGCGCTTCCTCCTTGCGCCGCTCCTTTTCGCGCTTCAGCTCCTCCTCTCGACGCCACTGTTCTAGTCGGAGGATGGGCTGCGCCATGAGTTCCTTCAGCTTGTCCATGTCGTCGTGCGTCGGGTTCATCCCCATGCCACGCAGAAGCGTTGTGCAGTCGAGGAAAGACACAAGCTTTTCCTTGTTCTGCAGCATATTGAAGATTGCCTCGGCAGCGTTGTACACCTCGCTCGTGAGCACCGACGGTGCGTCGGGGTCCATGGTGGTGGTCATGGAATTACTATTGTGCCTCTTTCTCGTCTCCGCCGTAGAGAAAATGGTGCGAGGCTGCGCAGCAGTTGCCGTGCAGAGCCGTCGGTGTCGTGCGCCACAGAATGAAAGAGGGTGCTTGCTTTGTGGTATGTGGGCAGGCGCCGAGAGAGAAGGGTGCGTAACAGAAGGCGAAGGGGATTGCTAATGAAGGCGTGGGGGAGGAGTAAGGAAGGGGAAGGCTCTACAAGGGCACGCGCACAGCGCGTACCGCAGCAATCGTGCACGCCAGGTATCTCCATGCCGCTCATGCGTTTGCGTGCGTCACTCTTCATTGCTGGGGCGTCGTTTCGTACGTCACACTCGCATTGTTAAACCGCTGCGCCAACACTCTCGGAGCCCTCGACAAGAGCCGCGAAATACGTGAAAGGGCGGCACTGTGGTGCTTGCCAAGGATGCGTTGTGCACGAGCTCCGCCTCGCATGTACTTCTCGCCTTGAATTTCGTTGTGCCGCAGCTCCACTCGTACGTTGATCTCATGAGGTGCACCCGCCAATGGGCACATGCACGTCACAACACTGGCACGAAACACTGCGGCACACAAGGCGGAAAGTGAAAAACGAGTGGAAAAGTGTGATATACGCCACCACCTCTCACCGCCTCGAAGAGGCGGCTTCTTCCGTTTCCAACGTGTCCACCCCACCACGAGCAAGTCGGCACCTATACACGCATAGGCAGCCGCAGCCCACCTACCGCTGTCGCACGGCGGCAATGCCAGGGAACCGGGTCGACCGACGCCCTTCGGCGTCGTTCAGCCCACTGCCAGTCTACTGCATACACAGCAGCCGAGACCCAGAACTACGCTCGACATGACCGCAGCGCAGTAGTAGCAGGAGAAACAGCAGGCGGATGCGTGTACTTGTCGTATACGCGGGCACGACTCGTAGTGGTCTGGCCCAGGCGTGAGCATGACGACACGGCTCTTCGGCACAGCGCCAGCCAAGCCCTGTCCACCGACGACAGAGAGAGCCCGCAGCCGCACCAGAGGGCAGGCTGCAGGCTGCTCGGCGTCCTCACAACGAGTGGGCGCTGGATCATGACGCCAGCGTGTGGTGGCCGTCGCTGTCAGGGCACGTAAGAGACACAGAAGCAAAAAAACGTGGAGAAATGGAAAAAAGATAAGGACATGGCAGAGTGGGTGCCACACGCCGCTGCTCACAAACAAGAAGATGTGCGCAGGCATAGACACACTTCGGAAACAAGGCAAGAGAGAGAGGTACATGTCGAAGGCCCTCTGCGTGTATGCCGGCAACGCGAGGAGGGGGAGAGGATGGCGGCAGGCGCACAGACAGAAGTGCGACGACGCACATGAGATGGAGAGAGTGGTGAAGAGCAGCGCGGATGAGGCGACTCGAGCAGACTCGCGAAAGCGTCAGCGCAAGTGCGAGTGTGCATGTGTGCTCTATGGACGTCTGTCTCTCTCTCTCTCTCCACAACAGTTTCTTGGACTCATCTGTTTATTCGACTCAGAGCGCACGGTGCATGTCACTCTCATGGCGAAGGAAAAGGTGCATTCAGTGCACGAGAACAACATCAATCACGCTGAGATTCCATAGCACGCGAATACAGGCTCACTAGCACCTGCAAAGGAGCTGGGTGCACGGCGCGCAGCTCAGCAAAAGGCGAGGAGGAGGGGGGCAAGTAGCGAGCGTGAAGGAGAGAGAGAGAGAGAGACTACCCTTTTTCTGCCAAGGGCAGTGCACGCGTTTCGATACTGCACCGGTTGCGAGTCCCCCGTCTCGGCGGAAGCCTACACCATTACGGTACTGCAAACACAACGCGGCATCGACGGTAACGCTCGGCGGCTGCGGAGTCTTCTGGAGAAAGCACTGGAGCTGTCACCTTCGAAGGAGAGCTTGATCACAGTCAAGGTGTGCAGGGTCTCTCTAAGCCGTGCTACGGAAAAGATGCGATGAGTGACCAGCAAGGCGCTCCTCTAATCGGCAGTGATGTCAGCGTCGTTTTGGCGGTCGCATCGGACGGCACACAAATGTGAGGGCGAAAGGGGGTAAGAGCCACACAGAAGCAAGGCAAGGGCGGAAGTCATGCATGCGCACAAACAGGTGCAAGTGTGATTTGGCTGTACATGAGGGAGGGACTCATACACGCGGACGCTCGCAAGAAGGGGGCAATGATACATACAATCGAAACGTAAATGGGAAAGGAACGTGAGAGAGACATCACAACGTCGCAGGACGTCTAAGAAAAAGAGGGAAAACGATACAGGCAGACCAAGAAAAAGACCGCCGGTGGTTGCACTGGTCGTGAGTCGCGTCCCTCTTTCTTCGGTGTGAGGTGCAACTAAGCAGTGGCCGAGATCAAGGACACTGCCAAAGACGCTGCGGCATCCCCTGCGGCGAAGACGTCCTTGAGCGCCACCAGTGCTAAACGCGGGTCCCTATGAAGCTGCTCTGCCTGCTCCTCATCGCACGCCGAGGTCAGCGTGAAGAGACGAATGGCGGGCTCGCCCTCGTTACCTATGGTAAAAGCAGTAGATGAGAGAGGAGTTGCATCCGCAAGTCGAACTCCGACCCTTTCCAGCGCACTGGCATAGGTGTCACTGGCGAAGCCGCCCTCGGCATTCACAACACCACGCATCGCCGTGGTGACAATTCCGAGCCCTTGAGATACCTCCGCCTGCCGCGCCAACAATGCGTAGCGCTGCCCTTTTACAGTAACGATGGGCAGCAGCGCAGCCGGGTGGGCGTTAGTAAGGCGCAGTGCACGTTCTGTCTGCGTGCCGCTGCATGCGTCCCGATAGACCAGGTCGACCAGGGCGCCAGTAATACGATGCGCCACACAATACAGGCGCCGTACTACAACGGCATCAGGGATGGGACCGCTCTCCGGACAGCCGGCTAGGTAAGTAAACAGCGGAGGGTACTGAGCGAACGCTCGGAGACTATCCAGCCCATCTGGCTCAATGTACGTTTTGTGTGCAGTCAGTAGCACTTGCCTATTCCCTACGGTCAATTCCATCGTTTGCTGGAGCGCACGAATCGGCGGGTGATGGAGTGAGGGAGAGAGTATGTCTTCTCTGGTGTGCTTTTACGCTTGCACAGCATGAGACGTGCGCACCGAAAGTGAGCAAGCAGCAAAAGGCGGGGAAAGGAGAAAGGTGGAGCGAAATAGAGTGAAGACGGAGGAGCGGTGGCCCCGGGAAGCATCGGGGTGCGCCTTATTCTGACTTCCGTAGCTGGTGCACCCTCAAGGCTCCGTGGCAGAGATAGCAATCTGCTAATAAAAACGGACATGAGCGACAAGAAAAACACCAGCCTTACGGTTTGCCTTCGGTTTTTTGCTCCTAAAGCTACAAAAACACGCTTGACAAGTGGGTAGCAACGCACAGAGAAGTAGGCATGCGCACTCGCCGTCCCTCGGACGAAGGATGCCTCGGCAGCACGCTTAAACGCAGTATCGGGAAGGAGGTGTCCTCGACAGAGAGAGAGACGCTTGGCCTTGCGTGGGCGTATCTTGGCTGCGCATATACGCACCACAGGTTTTGCGTATAGGTGTTCACATGCTCCATGCACGCGAGCGCGGAGGAAGGTGGACGCCCAAGTTGCGATACAAGAGGACAGCATCAAAGAAGGAATAGCATACAACTCACGGTCGCACACAGGCGCCCGCCCATTTCTCGCCCATCCCGCGATGGAGAGCTGATGTGCAAGTGAGCAAAGAGGCAATGCAGAAGAGAGGCGAAGGAGACGCACATGGACGCGGCGGGGCACAACGAGACTTGTATGGCACTGCGTATCAGTGTCTGAAGGACCCTGCGCGATCTTTCTCTCCAAAGGGCGCATCGCCATCGTGCGACTCAAGGATCCGCACCTGTCCGACTGCCACCCTCCATCACCGCACTACTGCACTCCCTCCACCCCTCTCTCCAATCGACTTGACGTCGCAGTGCCGCAGCTGTCAGCCACCCAGGGGGAGACGGAGAGCGCAGGCGCACAGCTCTAAACATTCCGCAGGTTTCGCACATCGTTGACATGCATGAGAGACAGCACTTTCTGGACCGGGGCGGATAAGATTATAGGGCCAATGACAGGGGCCGACTCCAGCACACGCACTAGTACAGGGAAAAAGTTGCCGAATAGGTTCAGCGCGCCAAAGCCTTGAATGCACAGACCAATAAAACACCAACGGAGAATCACAAACAAAATACCCACAAAGAAGCACGCAGATGCGCGCTGGCGCGCGATGAAGAACGCCTTGCACCGCTTCGGCCCCATGACCATCGCCACACCGGCCACAAACAAGAAGTTCCCCATTGTGAGAAGAATGCTGTCCAGGAGCATCACGATGCCCATGAAGGTGAAGAACATGCCAAGGCCGGTAAAGGCCACCCCGATCTTGGTCGAGTCATTCCAGTTGTACAGCGAGTCCATGACAATGGCAATCAATGCGCGCACATACACAACGACGGACGGATGTGGAGGAAAACAGCAGAGGCTTCCGCAAGCAAAGCGCGTCCACAAACGAACGAAGGGAAACCGGGAAAAGAGGGGGCCCACGCCGTTGTCAGAGCACTTGCAGCGGTGCCCCTGCGATTTCTGCGCGGGTCTGTGGCAGGGGATTGCCCACGCGTGGGATCTGAGAGAGTTGCAAACCGTCAGGGTGGGGGGACTGGTGTGCTACGCACAGAGAAAGAGAGCGAGGCGAGGCAGGGGCGAAAGAACAGAGAACAACAGCCGCGAAGAAAGAGAGCAGTGCACAAAAAAAAAAGGAAAATAGCGCTCGTCTGTCAAACGGTAGGGAAGACGACTGAATGGCGTGTGGTGCCACCGGCACAGAAGCAAAGAGCCAGCGAGGGGAGATGGCGCACCTGCCGAAGAGAGGAAGGGGGGAGAGGGGCTGCGGGGACAACGAAATGGCACAGATAAGAACGCGCGACGTCCGAGGACCCACGCACGTGCTGAGTGGAAAGAAGGACACGAGAGTGTACCGAACTCCCCCCCCCTCGCCCCCTCACCTTTGACCGCAATCCACACACGAGCAGAAAGCACACAAAACGGAGAGCGCGACGAGGTATGCCAGCTGAATCAGTTGAAGAGCGCACGCAACACAAACACGAAAAAAGGGGCAGGGCGTAGGGAGTAGATACGATGGAAGTGAGAGAAATGACTGATGCACATGTCCAGGGCGCATGTGCAGAGACAGAGACAGAGACAGACAAACAGCCGTACAGCACGGCGGAGAGGCAGACACGTGCACAGGCCAGCAAGGGCAGGACTTTGATGCAAGCCAGGCCTCAGCTACACGTGCGCCGGCCTTGGTCTGTGTTTTTTTTTTTGAATGGTTCAGCGCACGTGCGTGCCTGTAGATGTTGTGACGAGGGAAATGCACGTATTCGACTCACCACAGTCGGTGTGGTGACTTGAAGGTGAGGCGGAAGTAGTGAGACACGAACACGGAGAAGGGGAGCGGAGGAGAGAGGAGGGGGAGGGGGAGGGGGGCATACGAGACGGATAGTGAATGGAGCAGATTGAAGGCAACGAAAGCGGCTGGACCACTTGCGCGCTCGTAAAGAGAGAGAAACACAAGAACAGCGAGTCGCACGGCAGCCTGCCCCCTCTCCCTCCAGCTTTCGTCGCATTGAGCAGCCTAACATGCCAGCACACAGAAGCCGACTGTAGAGCCTGTGCGTTGGCTCAGCTGTGCATCCTTTACCGCCACCACTGTTTTGGTAGCGGTATTCCGCAAGTCTCTGTGGCGTCGCTCATGTCGCTGGAGCTGTTTCGCGCACCGCACATCCAGGTGCGCAGCCCTCCTTGTAAGTAATCTTTCGTTCCTGCTGATGCGCTTTCGCTTACGGCGTTAACGGACCCGCGAGCCGCACCGGCACTACTCAGCGGTGCGTCATAACACACTCGTACCCCCAAAAACAATGGCCAAAAAGGCAATCATCGCCAGGGCACAGAACAAGGCAGCACAGCACACGTAGACGTGCTCAGGCTGAAGCACTGACGGCCGAGAACAGAGCACCAACGAAAAGAAAAGAGCGCACAGAGAAGCATTTCTTTAGTCGCATTACGTTTTTATCCACCTTCGCTAACACGCACATACCCCATCATCATCACCACCCCGCAGAGGTGAAAAGGAGCGCTACGATGCGCCCCGGTGGCACATACATCCGCGGAAAGGGGAACAAGAACGACGGACAGTGCCTCCGCCTTGCCCAGGCGCAACATCACACCCAATCGGTGCCTCAGAAGTGACGCGTAAGGTGTGTTATCATTCGATGGTCTGCTACACACCTTACGCGTCACGGCGCACCTGCGGACGGTTCCGTTTGCCACCAGCCTTTCCACTGCTCTTGTGCTTCCCCGCAACAGACTCCAGGGTGACGCGCTCGCCTGACGCGTCCTTGTGCTTCGCGGCGAGGTCGTCGATGCGCTGCTGCCGCATAGTGTGGTAGTACGACGCGAGTGCGCTCCCCTTTTGTTTCAGCTCGTCCTCGAACTGCTTCACCGCGGCAAGGTCGCACGGACCGAAGTTGGCCTGGTCACGCTTTGCCTTGATCTTCTGCGAGGTCGCCTGGATGTGACGCAGCAGGTTGTTGATGCTAGAGTGCACCTTCGGCACACGCACCTGCGTCCTGAGCTTGCGCAGCGTGCTTTCGACCGCCCAGAAGGCCTCGGGGAAGCCCACGGTGTGACTGTGGGTGGAAAGGTGCTCGGTGAGAAGGTACAGCGCCTCCTGCCAGATGTCGCGATGGTAGACACCGTTGCGCGCCTGCGACTTCTTTACGCGGATGGTGAAAAGCAAGTCGACCCGGTCTGCACTAGACGAGACGCCATTTTGAGCTTGTGAGAGGGCAACACTTGGAGAGGTCAGAATGCGGAGCAGGTACGGCGCGACAGGGATGTAGAGCCCATCGGCGCGGCTAGCGATGTGGTTCAGCACCTCAATAATCTGGAGGTGCATCGGAAACATGCGTGGCGAGGAGAAGAGGTCCATCAAGGCCGTGGCGATCTGCACGACGGGGTGGATGAGCGGCCCTAGCTGATTCGGTTCCGAGTACGTCGACACCACTGCCCCCCACGTGCGCAGCGCATTCAGGTACTGCCAATTGACTACGGCGCGAACGTTGCTCTGCGTCTGCTGCTGCAACGCTGCACGCAGGTAGATGGCCAGCTGGCGCAGGTACACAAAGGCGTGCTGGTACGCGGCCTCCATGTCAGTGCCGTAGAGGTCTACGACGCAGTTCATGAGAAAAGCAACCGTGGTCTGGTTGTGGATGTTGTATTGGTGGGCAGTGCGGATGAGCGTGAGAAAAATGCCCTTGAAGGCTGCCGACTGGTACATGGAGCGTGTACCGGCCGCGCGGGTTGCAACAGAGCGCACCACCATGTAAGCCGCGACGCGCACCGACTCCTCAGGAGCGGCGCAGAGATTCAGCGACGCCTTCAGCACCGTCTTGGTGACGCCACGCACGTAGTGGAGCAGCGGCACAAAGGGCACGATGGCGTGAAGGAGGCTCGCGGACAAGACGGCGTCGATGTTGCCCTCGCCAATGAGAGACGAGAGAGCCATGAGGAGACGCTTCACTAGCATGCGCGTCTTGTGCGACTTGAAGGAGCCCTTGCCCGTGATGAAGGTGCTGAGCTGCTTGCCAACATGCTGCGCCACCGACACCAGCGCCTCCTTCACCAGAGCCGGCTCCTCGAACTTGCGAGTGGACTGCGGCCGAGGGTGCTCCTTGACCTGATAACCAAGCTCACGAACAGCGGAGACGAAGACGTCGATGCATGACTCCACACCACTGCCGGCGCTCGTCAGCTGCGTGAGCTCCTCGCGGGTGATACGGCCACGGCGCAGCGCCGCACCGTCGCTGCCCTCCTCATCACCGCCATCCGCCTCCCTGTTGTCTGCGTCGCTCTCGCCGCCGCGACTCTCTTCGTCGTCCACCTCCGTCTCCGCGTCGCTGCAGTCGTTCTCCTCCACGACGTCGATGTCCTCCTTGCCAAATTCCAGCAGCGTCGGGTCTTCCTCCTCAAGGTAGGAGTAGAACTCAGGGTCAGTGTCCTTCAGCCGCTCCAGCTGATCCATGTGCTCCTTCTCCTCCCTGGCCGCATTCTTCGCTTCGCGCGCCTTCTTTCGCTCCAACCGCTCAAGTTTTTCCTTCTTGGACTTGGCGGTCTTGCGGCGGGTCTCGATCACGCCGGCCAAGTGCTTCTTGGCAAACTTCTTGAAGGACTTCTTCTCTTTGGTGACAGCCATGGCTACAACGTGGTGTGTCGTGTGCTGGTGTTCTGAGACAGAAACGGGGGGTGAGAGACCGGTGAGGGCGTGCCGCGAAAAAGCATCAACAGAGATGAGTAGAAGAAGGTGGAGCAAAAGGAAAGGAAACGAGAGTCACAGACACATGTGCAGACATTCCTGCCAGCACTCCGGAAGTATGTCGCATTCTCCCTGCGCAGTCGTGCACTCGGGCTTGGCGGCGAGGTACCGAGGTCCGAAGAGGGTTCTGCTGCACTCGGTAGGTGCTGCGGAAGACAAGTGCTCCTTCGCGGCGCCTCGAATGGCAGAGCTGCACGCTTCCTCTTCTTCGCTCTCGTGCGCAACGTTGCTCTACGCCCGCTCGCTCTCCCCTCGCTCTGTGGTGGGGAGGGGGTGCATGAGCAGGGAGAATACACAGACAGAGAGAATCCTCTGCGACACAGCACCCTATGTGCGCTCCCTTTCGGCTGTCTATCACGTGGAAAGCCGCAAGAGGCGTGCATCTTTGCCGCGCATGTGTGTTGAGCAGTGAAGCACAACGTTTTACGAGCGCACACCTCATCAGGACTCTGCTGGGGGTCCATTTAGCGGATGTTTGCGCACGGTGTCGCTCCGCTACTGTCCTCACATAGAGCTACATCCCTGGCACGACTGCATGTTCACGGTCTTGCCTTCGCCAGCGATCCTGTTACGCCGCTTACTGGTGCGCGCCGGTGGAAGCTCGTCTGCGGGCGGCAACGGCGCCGACGAGGTGCCGGAAGTCCGCAAGGCGGAAAATGACTTACATGATGCCGGCATCAATGGCGGAGACGACACCGCCGCCGCACTGCCACCCCTCACTTGTGAGGGCTCTTCCGCTTTGCACGCTCGTGGCGGCGGCACCGACGGCCTTGAAAGGGAGGTGAGCTCGCCTGGGAGGTGGCGGTGCATCTCAGCTGACCGCATCTCTGCGCGCGCCGCTTCGCGCGAGTCGCAGCTGCGGCCGTCGCTGGCACTGCCCTCCTCCTCCTCTTGAAATGGTGTCACAATGTGGGACGTGTCCGCCGTTTGACGGCGCAACTCCAGTGCGAGGAGCGCGCCACCACTAGTGCTGCCAGTGGAGGCCGAGGCGTCGTCGTGACTCTCTGCCTCACTCACGTTTCGCATGTCAGAAGTATCGAGAAGCGACGCCTCTGAAGGAAAGCCATCTTGGCGAGACAATAGCATCGACGACGACAGTGAAGGCGTCCGTGCCCTGGTCTTGGCCTGTTCCGCGACCGCCTCGTGCTGCTCACACTGCAAGTCGACGAGGCGCTGCAGCACCTCCTCTTTGACGCGGCGAGTCGTGCTCGCTGCCACGCAGAGTACCGTCGCTATCGGCAGCAGCGGCGCGGACGTCACGTAGCCACCACAGCACGTCAGCGCCTCCTCCATGCCGGCGGCATCCCCGGCAGCGGGGGACATGGCCGTGGGGTGGTACTCAAAGAAGGCGAGCACGTAAACCACGTTCTGGGCACCATCCCACTCGCACCCCTCCCAGCTACTCGGGTCACTGCAGAGAGACTTGTGCAGTCGAACAAATGGGGGGACGCCAGCGTCTAGCATGGAGAGGCCCATGGCCAAGTCTCCGACGTCAAGAAATGCAAGTGGGTCGTCGCCGGCGGTGCGCGGGACGAGGCTCGCCATGGCTGAAACGTACCCGATCACCTGGACGGAGGGAGGAAAGTAGGCGTCAAAGTAAGCGTCGTAGCCCACGTTTAGCTCCGGCAGATCGCCCAAGACGCGGCTGAGCAGCCAGCCCGCTACCCGCCGTGTATCCCTCGCGCGTCTGGCGCTCACCTCTCTGGGAGCGGACAAAAGCGGCGCTGAAGCACCGGCTGCGCCGTCATGTAGTCCCCCCTGCTGTGCCAGCGTGTGTTCCAGCTCTGCGATGCGGCGCCGATGGGTGGCCTCAACGAGCTTGGTAGTGTTCTCGCTCACCTTCACCTGCTCACGTAGGCGACTCAGCTCATCGAGCAGCACCTGGTGCTCACTGACCCTCATACCACTCCACTCGCCTTCATCGGCCTTGGTGACGCGGGTGCGGATGCGCTTCAGCCGCTGGGTGTAGCGAAGAGTGCTGAGCGTCTCCTGGTAGTAGTCTGCGCTCGGATGCACGCATGCGAGAAAGGTGGTCATGGACGCCCCGGTCAGGTAGCGCTGCAGGAGCACTGTCAAGGTGGTGTCTCGGAAGTTTACATAGGAACGAGTTCCGTCCTGTGCCACTTTTTGGTTGCTCAGCGCCTCCAGCACGGTGCTCAGGCGGGAGAGTGATTTGTTGATGCTGATGCTCTCCTTGTTGAGCTGAGGAGAGAAGACGGTCTGCCGCTCACTCCCGGCCAAGTCAACAAAGCAGAGACGCACTCCACGGCTTTTGATCGTGAAGATAGCGTGGCTACGACTGCTGCGGGGGTTGCGCTCCGTCGGCGCGGTGCGGCGTGAATTCATGCCGTACGCGGCTACGGCATTCCATTGTTCCACAGATGTGAGGGAGCACGTCGTCAGTCCCTCTACTACAATCACCGGGCCCTGCATGCCTTGTCGTCGACGGATGTGCCGCGGCTCTCCGTGCGCGAGAAGATCGTTCACAGACTCCAGATACACCTCCAGCATCGCCACCTCGACCACCCCCTCGCCCCGCAGCAGCTCCTCGACGCAGAGCGCGAGAATGCCAGGCTCCTGCTCGCTGCCCGCTATGGTATAGGTCTTGCCGCTGCTTGTGTGGCCGTAGGCAAGGAAGCACAGCGTGTCGGGGTGTTCTGGGGTGGCTGCGCGCATCTTTTGCAGTACCAGCTCCTCGAACACAGCTCGGTTGCTCACATGCTCATCAAAGAGAAAGTCCTCCTTGTAGAAGCGGCGCCCAACCAGCGCGTTGGCGCCGGTGTCGTCCTGCGTGCTTATGTGACGGGTTGCATGATTGAGGGAGACACACGAGTTATGTCGCGATTCCGTGTCGGGTCGAACGCGCACCGCCACCTCGACGCGGCGTTGGCTCATAGGCTTCCGCTTTGAGTCACGCTTCGTTTTGTGCGCTTGAGAAATGCAGCCGGAGCAATGCTGCGCGCGCGCAGACGCATACACGGGAGAGACACAATAGTGCCTATACTTGGTGCAGATGTACGTGTTCGAGGCGTTGCTGCGTACGTGGCTTCGAGAACTAACACCAAAGACATGCTGAAGGCGTGCGCCCTCGATCCCCTCGTCCTTTCACAGTGTACTCTATAACAAAAATATTCTTGCAAGCGAGTGGAGGCAACGTCTATGGAAAGAACGCACTGTAGCGTTGCAGCGTGTGGGCACGTCGAGCGGCGCGATAACCACGTCTTCTTTGCCTTGCCCTTGTGTGTGTGTGTGTGTGTGTGTGTGTGTGTGTGTGTGTGTGTGTGTGTGTGTGTATGTGTGTGTGTGTGTGTGTGTGATGTTGTTTCTCCGTCATAACGGGCTTGTCGACGCCTCCGAGCCACCCCCCCCAGCCGCCCTGTACGGATGTGCCTGCAAACCAGAACGCCGGCTGCAGTAGAAGCGGCAAAGAAAGCCATGGAGAGAATCAGAGGCGAGGGGTGGATACACGGGGGAGGGCCACGCACAGCAGACGAAGCCTGAAGGCAGCAGTGGCTGGGTTCCTCTCAGCCCTGCTATCCTGCCTGGAATCGGAACGGTGACTGGCAGAGAGCTTCACCACTGCGGCCCGGGCACACAGAGACAGAGGTGCCAAAGAACGCATGGTGCGGGACTCTGCGATGCCAGTGATCGCTTCCTTCACTCATCGAGCGACGCACGGCGGAAGGACGTGCTGTGAGTCGACACCGCCTCAACAGGGACGAGCACACCGTGGTGCGCGTGCAGGAGCAAACAACAACAAGCCTGACGAGAGCATCATCGCCAAATATGCAGCGCACCCGAAATGACGCCATCACTGCGACGACAGCTCCACCTGCGTTGCCGCCTAGCGGTCTGTTCGAAATGAGAAGTCGAAGAGAGGCGATACACAAAGAAGCTCACAGACACACACACACACACACACACACACACGAAGACACGCGCACAAGCTAACAGAACACAATGAAAAACCACACGTCTCTCCCCTCCCTTCCCTCTATCGCTCCCTGAGCAAGTCCATCAATGTGGACAACCACGTGAGCCCGCAAACCCGCGCGCGCGCAACGGTGCGCCGGTCCATCCGGGAAGGAAAGGGACAAGAGAGGGGGTGTGCCGCTGCGACGCACAGGACCAGCGACACCCGGGCACCACAACAATGAAAGCATCATTCACACTGACTAGCAGTACAAGCGCACTTCTCTCATCTTGCGCTGTCAAGCACGCCTGCCCACAAGCAAAAGAAGGATCACGGACGAAGAAGCAGCCAACGCGTGAAGAGAGACAAAATGAGAGCTAAGCGAGGACGAAAGAAACAGACAGCAAACACCGGCCATACACAAGTCAGCAACGCGCGAGGCACAGAACGCGCCTTACAAACACCTCCCTCGCGACGCCAGAGCGTGGCAGAAAGTCCAGAGCCGCCCTCGATCCGTTAAAGGGCTACACACCATACAAGGAGAGAGAAAGAGGGTGACAGTCACGCTCGCTGATTCGCAAAGATGCGCGACGAGACCCCAAAAAGACCAAACTGATGAGCGTTGCATACACTGAGCTTCGACCAGTAACCACATCGCTGGCACGCAAACGGACGTAGACAAGCAACTCTTTTTCTTTTCGCGTGTTTGTGTGTGTGGTGTGTGTGTGTGTGTGTGTGTGTGTGTGTGTGTGTGTTTGCTTCTCCCTCGCGCGCGCAAACTTGCTGGCAGGGTTCTCGTGTGTGCTCTCCTGCAGCAGAGGGAGCTGCGCGATGCGCAGACTCAGCGAGAAAGAGATGACAGAGCGAATCAGGAGGGGAGTGGTGCGGTGAGAGACACCGCCGAATAGTCTGGTGGCACAAAGGATCAATAGTCCTCCTTTCGATGCCCGACACTGGTGCTGTGAGCCCGCTAATCAACTATAATGGATCTTACACTCCAGTCCAGCTATGCACGGCTCTCGCGGCGCTCTCCCAGGTGACACCGCGTCGCCGCGCTGCTACAACTCCTACAACAACACACGCCGCCGTGAACAGCGTCACCGCCGTAGCGGCACTCTTGACAAGGGACCCGCCGGCTGATTTGCCGATATCGCGTGTTTCTGTGCCATTTTTGGCGACTGTCTGTGGCGAGGCGTCGTGAAAGGTGCACTTCACCTCGTAGTGCTTCGTGCTCCCGCGCGTGAAAAACGGCCGGCAAAACTCCTTCTCCACCTCTCCCCTCTCGATAAGCCCCCTTGCCTCAGCCTCGGCGATGGTGACGTACTCTACACGAATAGTGGATAGCTTGCCCATCTCCATCACTGCCGGCTGCGCGTAAAGGGCAATCTCATCCCATGTGGACGGCTGCGCCTGGCCCGCCTTGTCATGACCCAGTAGCCCGTACGTCTTGGAGAAGAGGATGGACGACTCCTTGACGCGCAGGCGGTAGAGAAGAAAGAGCGCCTCGCCTCGCCGCTTCTCGGCGAGAGACACGCAAAAGGAGCACGTGAGCTTCGTGGGGTAGTGCGTAATCTCTAGCTCCCCCTCCCGCTTGCCCTTGACGGAGATGAGTAACCCCGCGTCGCAGGACATGGCGGTGCAGGCACAGGGGTGCGCCGAAACAGCCACTGTGGCGCCAACCAATGAAGAACAACGATAGAAGAGATTGCAACGAAACACAACAAAAAAAGAGGTCGCGCAGCGGCACAGTGCTCGAAGGAGCAACGAAGAGACGGAAAACGCTCTTCACTCGAATCGGCACTGGATTGCACGCGCCTCACGCGTCCGCGTCTCGGTGGCAGTGGCAGCAGCAACCAGCAGTTGCCAATGACGCAAAGGAGGTTCCGAGGTGTGTCCCACCCACCCGCCCCGCGCTCACGCTCGTTTTGTTTTGGTCCTGTGTTGCTCTCCTTTCCTCTCCTCGTGTGCGATGCGTTGCCCTCCGTCCTGCACAGAAAACTTCCAAGATGCGGGGTAGATGGACCAAGGGCGATGAAAACCGAAGGCAGCGCCGTCGTTGTGAATCACGCAGATAAGCAGCTCGACCGGAAGGTGGGAGAGAGAGAGAGACGCCGAGACTGGGAAAGGGACGGGGGGGGGGGGGTGAAGCTCGCGTGACAAACTGGAAAAGATGGCGCGCGCACCAACGGATGGCAAGGCGGAAACGTCAAAACACAAGACGAGGTAAAGACGGCAAGCTCGCGAATAAACAAAACGACGAGATGCGAGGAATGGTAAGAAGGAAGCAGAGAAAGCACCCGCACCGATCGGCTGAAGTGAAAGGAGATTGAAGGGAGAGGGAGACAACGATGGACAACGTCACGGTCAGGTGTGAATGTGTGCGTGTACGTAGTTGTGTGTCAGTGGGCACGCGGGCGCCTTCACGTCCACGCGATTATGATCCTTCTTCCTTTTTATTTGGTGGCGGTGGAGGTGAAGCAAAGGCAAGGCAAGAGAAGAGCGCCCAATACGCGTGTCGACGTGTGCCTATATGCGTCAAGTCGAAGCAACCGGAAAAAAAACATATGTGTATATATATATATACACGCTCATGTGAGGGATATCGTACGTGCGGCTAAGCCCTCCTCAATGCGTGCACGCAGAGATGTGAGAGAGAGACAGGGAGAGTTCAATATATATGCGTACGAATAAGCACTTAAGCTGGTAGCTCAGTGTGCGACTTTCTTGAAATGGCCGGGCAGGAGGCTCCGATGAGCGAAAGACGGACGCACTCGTGCTATGCGGAGCAGCTCGCAGGCAACGTCAGATATGAAAGCACCCAGAGGCGCTCAGGAGAGGACGAGAGAGAACGTAAAGGCGAGGAGAGCAGTGGAAAGACCCCCCAACCAGAGAGACAAAGAGGGGAGCCCCGTCCCGCGCATGTGCCCTCCAAGCGGACGCAATGTCCCCTCGTTTGCGCCCGTGTGTGCACCCCTCACACACACGATGCGAACGGCGCACGCCAACGCCGCTAGCTGGGCAGACAGCAGCTACGTTACAGTTGACAGCTCACAATCACCGACAAACGTATACTTCGCGTACCAACAGCGAGCGGCACCTCTACGATTTCAGCCGAGCTCCCGAATGGCCACGAAAAACAAAAACGCTTTTGGACGCCTGCAGGCTTCGATCGGCCCTGACAGTGACGGCCACCACACGCTGGCGTCATGATCCAGCGCCCACTCGTTGTGAGGACGCCGAGCAGCCTGCAGCCTGCCCTCTGGTGCGGCTGCGGGCTCTCTCTGTCGTCGGTGGACAGGGCTTGGCTGGCGCTGTGCCGAAGAGCCGTGTCGTCATGCTCACGCCTGGGCCAGACCACTACGAGTCGTGCCCGCGTATACGACAAGTACACGCATCCGCCTGCTGTTTCTCCTGCTACTACTGCGCTGCGGTCATGTCGAGCGTAGTTCTGGGTCTCGGCTGCTGTGTATGCAGTAGACTGGCAGTGGGCTGAACGACGCCGAAGGGCGTCGGTCGACCCGGTTCCCTGGCATTGCCGCCGTGCGACAGCGGTAGGTGGGCTGCGGCTGCCTATGCGTGTATAGGTGCCGACTTGCTCGTGGTGGGGTGGACACGTTGGAAAACAGTGAATCCAATATATTAATGTATATATAGATGTGTGCATTCGGTTTCGTCATATGTGCGCTCTCAATAGACCGGCGTGTCATCGACGCGTCTCGTCCCTGTCGCGGCCGATAGAGAGAAGGGAGGGCGTGAGACGGTCGGTGAACCGACGGACAAACACAACGGATGCAAGGGATGCGGCAAGAAGGCGCGAGAAAGGGCGATTCCGGCGGCGGAGGTGGCGGAGGCGGCGTAATCGCCTACTCGGCTTTATAACTGTCACCACTACCCTCCCAGCTGCTCCGCCATGGCCTATCCACCTTGCCTCGTCTCCACCCTTCCCCACACATTTTCCCTCATGCGACACGGAGCTGCACCAGTGCAATGACAATAACCTCGTAGCGAGGGGAAAAAAGACGTGCACTTGCCGCCGCGTCGGTGGCCAATCGCAACACGCACACGTCACTGAGGATCGCCGATGCGCTCGAGTGCGTCAATCACGAGGCACCAAAACTTGTCGAAGTCCAGCTTCACAGCCACCTGCGTGCGGCAGTTCTTTGGCCGCGGGTAGCGGAAGTCCGCGACCGTCATCCCAGTCGTCAGTGCCCCATTGAGCTCGATGTCCACAGGCACTCGCTCCGTCGTCATCACGGTGGGGTCAATCACGTACGCCACAGCGCACGGATCGTGCACCTTCCCGTACGTGTCGTGCTCCTTTTCGTACACCTTCGTGTAAAAGTCCAAAATCTGCAGCATGAAGGCAGCCGGCTTCGTGCCCACCTCCCTCACCCGCTTCTGGACCGCCGGCGTGGCGAGGGCCTGGTGCGTCAGGTCCAGTCCCACCATTGTTACGTTCCAGCTCTCGTTGAACACAATGTGCGCCGCCTCCGGGTCGATGAAGACGTTGAACTCCGCGACAGGGGAAGCATTACCAGTATGGTAGCCGCCACCCATCAGAACCACCTCCTTCACACGGTCCACGATGCGCGGCTCAAGACGGACAGCCATCGCAATGTTCGTCAGTCCACCCGTAGGCACAAGCGTGATCGTCTTGGGCTCGTGCGACATGATAAGGTCGATGATCAGCTGCACTGCATGGCGGCCGTCCAACTTTGTCTTGAACTCTGGTGGGTAGGAGACATTACCCATGCCGGTTTCGCCGTGAATATGAGAGGCATTCCGCACACCGCGTACGAGGGGCTTGGTGCAGCCAGCCGCGACGGGCACACCAACGATGCCAGCTACGTCAGCTACCAGCCGCGCGTTCTGGGTCACCTTCTCCAGGCTCTGGTTGCCCACCACCGTCGTAATGGCCAGCAGCTCGATCTCCGGGTTGCCGTGGGCGAGAAAGATGGCCACGGCATCATCGATCCCGGGATCACAGTCGAGAATAATCTTGCGCGGCATGGCTCGCAAATGCTGGATGCCCGTTTTCAATATCTGCGGCGTAAGCAAGAGGGCGTTAGAGAGGCGACAGCTGAGGGAAAATCGAACGAGGGGTAAGCGATGACGTTTTCTTTCGGGACCTTCCCGCGACCAAACACCATAAGCACATCGGCGCAGAAACAGACAACGCAGGGGGGAGGGGAGGGGAGAGGGGCGGCCGTCGAGAAGCGGATACGGGGATGAAAAGAGGTTAGGGGCGACATAATAACGCAAGCGCTCTCCTTGGCATGATTGTGGCGAGCACCGCCACCGTCTTGGCTAATGAAACGCGCAGCTACAGAGGTTTTAGCGCGTGCGAGAGGCACTTCACACACTGGAGAGGGGCGCCACGCACAGCACCCAGTGCGACGGTGCGAGGACACCACGGACAAGCACGCGCTTCGGTCATTCAGCGGGCGTCACTGGCGCGTCTACTGCCGTCTGGAGTGTGTAAGGGAGAGAGGCGTACGAAGCTCCCGGGTGTGAGGGTATCAAGGGAGCAGTACCCTGTCCTCCGAGACACAGAATGCTTCGGCTACACAGCCCATCAGCCGTCGCTGCTCAGTCGCTGTTTCTTTTTGGTTGCTTTCGTCGCTTCTTCAAGGTTTGATGACACTCAGACGACTGCAGCGCGCTCGTGCATGAAAACGAAGGGAGGCGCATGTGCACGTGAATAACAAAAGTGACGAAGAAAGAGAGCAAACGCCCTGACGTGACGGAGGCCATCCAGGCGCAAGGGCCGAGTGCGAGCAAGAAGGGGCATGGCACAGACTCGCTCACCCGTTTGGCGACGAGCAGGCCTTTGTGGCAGTGCTTGTGTTCGCTGCCACGTTGCGACTCACCTAAACACCTCTTCAAGATATGTACACGTACACGGGAGCACGCATCCCCTCCTTGCTCGCACCACACACAAGCATCGTCCTCCTCCATCACGAAGCTCGTGCACAGATCTGTCAGCGATCCCATTGCGCGAAACAGGAGTGCTGGTCATTGGCGCTTCGCCTCAATCGGCCCATGTCGCTGCCACAGAGCACGACCTCGACTCAGCTCTACCCGGCCCGCCAAAGGCCCGTCGCGTGGCGTGAAGCAGCCCTAGACACGCGGCACAGCCGTGCGCCCACTCAGCCATCGGAGTGGGCAGCCTCGGCCTCAAACGCCACCCGGCGCGTCCCCCTCGGCGGGGACACCCAGGCCCCTCCCTCCACCAGTGGGCAGTGAGGGGGCGGGGGGTGGGAGACACGCTCGAGCCACGCTGACGCTCTGCCTATCATGTGAATGGCTCAGACGTGTGCACTGTCGCAGACAGCTCCGACACCACGCCATCCACGACCTGGCCGCCGACATCAGGAGCGATGCAGCGCTCGGGCCTCCCCCTACGTCCTAGGTGCTTGGCCCTGCCACCACCAGAGGTGCCTCGACGTGTGGCAGGGATAGGGCTGCTGCTGGGCCTCCCCCCCCCCACCTCGACCCACTCTGGGCGGGGGGCACGGGGTCCGGAGTTACCACGCACGGAGGTGTCTCCCCCGTCGCCAGAGAACGATTGCCGCTCCAGGAAGGGGGAGTGCCAAAAAGGAGGAGAGTGTAATGAAAAGCGCGTAGGAGTCACACCAGCCAACAAAGCAGAAGACATCCACCATAGCAGCGCAGCAGGACGACGAAAGGAAAGGACGGGGAGAGACCAAGGCAAGACAGGCTGTGAGAGGCGCAACAACAATTCACGAAGGGCACGCAGCCCGAGACACGAGGAGGACGTATCTCTCTCCTCCCTCTCTCTTGTACGTCAGCAAAAAAGGGGTGGGGTGAGGCATGTGGTGTGGCTTCACCTCTCCCTCCTCCCCCCTCCCCTCCTCCGTGTTTCTCCCCGTTTTTCCTGCGCCAGGCGTTGAGCAACAACGTAGTTGAAGCGCGAGAGGAGGCAGGAGGAAAACAGCAATAAAGAGAAGGACACCCCTTTGCGTCATCAACAGCAGGGCTCGGCCACTGAGGCAACAAAGGACACATACACATACCGCCCGGATTCGCTAGAGCGTCGCACTGCCATGACTACCCAAAAGCAGCATTCGTAGCAGCCGCCGTACTCCCCTCGATGCACAAGACTTTACAGGCGGACCCACGTGCGCGCACACATGCGGGCCGAAATAAATCGAACACCGCGGAGTAAGCCATCGAAAAGCCGGGCAAAGCATGGCACGCTGAAGCAAACAAAGTGAAAAGGGTCGAAAGTGACAGAGAGAGCGAGGGAGGGGTGGGTGGGCAACTGCCTCTGTCACGCGTGCAGGTGGGGGTGAGATGAGCAGCCAAGAGATGGCTACACACACACACACACACACCAATTCGCTCATTGCTGGTAGACAAACTGCATAGCCTCGATCGGTGCTCGGCAGGTCGGACAGGCACTGTTCCCGATGCGGCTTGCGCAGCTCCAGCACGTGCACAGGTGTCGGCATGGCAGAAAGACGGTGTCTTTGCAGTTTTCTAAGCAAATAACGCACTGCTCCGCGTCGAACGTGGCTGGCGTAGGCTCATAGTTGGGCGGTGGCCGAACCGTGAATGACTTGGTTAGTGTCCAGCTTTTGTAGGTCACCGTCCCAGCCAAGACCAGCGTGCCGGCGACCACCGCGAGGTTGAGTCGACTCAACGGACCGGCTCTATCGGCGTTCACGATGGACTGCAGCATCTCTTTCTGGCTATTGATGGTCAGCTCGTGTTGCGCTATGAGGCTCTGCTGGTCTCCCAGCTTCTGCAAAAGCTTCCACCCGGCAATGCCGATCGGCACGAGTGCGATAAGCTCCAGCCCGCTCATGATGACGACGGTAAGCAGCGATAACAGCGGTAGTGATCAAGAAGGATGACGGCACCGGATGACCACGACGTGTCGGGGTCGATGGAGTAAGTGGTGCGTCTGCCGCCTGAGCAGATCTATGCCACACCACGTCACCAGAGCAGCCACTGAAGCAGAGCTGTAAGCAACGGCTGTACCTTCCTACTCAACTCCACCTGCATACCCTCCCCGGTGCGCCACTATGGGGTTGAGAGGCCACAGAGTGCTTGTGTGCCTGCACGTTGGAGAAGAGACGTCCAGCGAGCCGCTCGACGCAAGACACCGCAGTAAAGAAAGCACAAACGAAAGTCGGCGGACGGCTATACGGGAGGGGCCCGGAAATAGGGCACAACAACGCGGCAGGAGGCCGCTCACGTAGAAGCGAGAGAAAATTCTGCGGGTGTGCGTGTCACGGAAGATGTGCGAAAGGGGACGAGTAGCAGTTAAGTCGACAGCAGACACGAAAAGCTGCAAGCACAGCGCGTTGCAAGTGGACAGAGGAGGTGCGAAGGAGTCATAAGAACACACGGCAGACCGCGCATACTCGCCCACGCATCGGCGACTTTTCTCCTCCTCAAGACGGCAGGTCTACGCGGGAAGCAGGCCACCGACAGACAGTGTCTTCACACCCCTCGCCCTCCTCCTCGGCCATCATGCAGTACATGAATCACGACCTGGAAATGCCAGCGGTGAGCCCGCATTCCGTCGTTGCCCTTCAAAGGCGTTTGTTTGTTTCGGTGCTGCGTTTCCATGTCGCTGCCACAGAGCACGACCTCGACTCAGCTCTACCCGGCCCGCCAAAGGCCCGTCGCGTGGCGTGAAGCAGCCCTAGACACGCGGCACAGCCGTGCGCCCACTCAGCCATCGGAGTGGGCAGCCTCGGCCTCAAACGCCACCCGGCGCGTCCCCCTCGGCGGGGACACCCAGGCCCCTCCCTCCACCAGTGGGCAGTGAGGGGGCGGGGGGTGGGAGACACGCTCGAGCCACGCTGACGCTCTGCCTATCATGTGAATGGCTCAGACGTGTGCACTGTCGCAGACAGCTCCGACACCACGCCATCCACGACCTGGCCGCCGACATCAGGAGCGATGCAGCGCTCGGGCCTCCCCCCCCCTACGTCCTAGGTGCTTGGCCCTGCCACCACCAGAGGTGCCTCGACGTGTGGCAGGGATAGGGCTGCTGCTGGACCTCCCCCCCCCCACCTCGACCCACTCTGGGCGGGGGGCACGGGGTCCGGAGTTACCACGCACGGAGGTGTCTCCCCCGTCGACAGGGGCCGGACAATGTCAGAAGAACACAACAAAAAAGTGCAGATACATGCACAAAGAAGTCAAAGAGAAGAGGCGGCACACGCACGCACTGGAATCCACAGCTCGCTGGCGTGCTGGCCCTCGCCCTCTCTCCCCAGGTGTTGCTGTCAGTGCCGGCGGACAGTCTATGGTATTTGCATGTCTCTGTTCGGCTTGGCCGTGCTTTTCGCTGAGTTGCCCAACGCTGCACGTCGCATATGCCGTTCCGCGTTGTGAGGGAAGGAAGACGCCTGGAAGGGCTAGCCGAGAGAAAAATGTGAGTAGTCGAGACGGCGTGAAGGTCACAACACTCGACTGTAGGCGGCGGCGGCGAGAAGAGCAGGCACAGGCCTAAGCACTCGCTCACACGTACCTGTTCAGTAGCGTCTACACGCCGGTTTGGGCAGGTTAGAGGCTGTTCGGCGGACGTGACGGAGGTGCCGGGTACGCGCGTGCTGTGCTCTGCTGCTCATGTGTACCGAAGCGTGCTCGCACCTGGAACAGAGGAATCATCCTGTTCCCGCGCGCCATGTCATCGCTGCCTCTCCCCTGGCCTAGCGAACCTCTTTGCCTCTTTTTCTGACGAGACTAGGTGCGTCGAGATCGTTGCCCATCATCGGAGAGGCCGAACGCCTGCCAGAGGGCCATCGTGAATGTTGGGTCGTCCTCGATGTCGGCGGAGATCATGTACCAAAAGTATGCAAAGACGTCGTAGTCGAGCTCCCCCTCCCCCAACTCCGCGGCGTACGCCTCCAACGCCTTTTTCCACATTGTGCCTTGCCGACGCAAGGCGTTTCCTTCGATGAGCTCTGGGTGGAAGCACCTCAGAACCACAGCGCAGGCAACCGTCCCAAGTCGTCGCTCGTCGAGTCGGTCGAACAGCTTACGAATAATGGCGGCACGCGACGGCGGGACGGGGCTGCATAGCATCAAGAGCAAATCCACGCGGGTTGGGGACTTCAGCCGCAGCCACTCAAGCTCAACATCCAACACACCGGAGATACCGTCCGGTACCCCAGCAGCGCGCAGCGCTTTAATGAACGACTTGATCGGCACATGCGCGGCACCCCACTCTCGCAGCGCTGAGTAGAGCTGCACAAATGCCGGCGCGTCCTTGGCATTGCGTCGTATCCACTGCACCACAGCCGCTTGCACCAGCTGCAGCATGGAGACGGTGACTGAGGGGAAGTACTGCCGGTATGCAGCAAGTAGGTCCGCGACGAGCACGCCGTCGTCGGTTTCGCGGTCCTTCTTGAGGTAGTAGTAGAGCTGATCAGACTCCTCCTGGCGGAACTCGGTGCGCAGCCGGGTGCACACGTAGAAGAAGTGCCGCGGCGTCAGTTCTGCCCGCACCAGCGCCCCGATATCTAAATCCGGTGACAGCCGTCGGCTGCGCTCCGGGTAATGAAGCTCAATCAACTCCAGGACGCTCAGGAGGGCAAGCGTGCCAGTGCGACAACCATCCGTCTCTCCAATCTCTAGGGTAGCCTCTGCGAAGCGCCCCATCAGCAGCGGATACTCGGCGACACCAGGAATCGTTTCGCTGAACAGCAACTGATGCAGCAGTTGCACCTCGCAGCCCAGGTACGAGCCGGTCGCCGCCCCGTCCTCTGAGTTATCGCCCTCCTCGCTGGCGCAGTAGTGCAACAACCCACGCGATTCGGAGCTGCTCAGCCCACAGGTGTTCTCCATAAACGCCAGCGCCTCCCAGCGCTGCAGCGGAGGCGGAGCCGCCTCCGTTGCCTGGCGACGGCGGCTGCTCTGCCAATCCAGCAGGTCCACGACGTGCTCTTCGAACGGGCTCATGACGGCACTCTTTTGCACCGTACGGCGGACAGTCGCCACAGTCTGCGATACCTGCCACGTCCGAAACGGGATGATCTCCCGCAACGCCAGCGTAACGCTACCAGGTCGGATGCCCTTGTGGACGGTGCTGCACCTGCCCCTCTGTGCCGCCCCAAATGCGTCCTCGTTCTCTGAGCTCGGTGTCGACTCCTCCTCTCCCAGCGGCAGGACGCGAAGAAGAAGGCAGACCTCCTTGTTTGTCAGCAAAGACGTCGGGAATATCGGCTCCACAGCGGTGAGTAGCTCCGCCGCGTCTACCGCGGCATTATTCGACTCGACGTAGCGGGCGTCCACAGAAAGGAACGACGGCAGCAAAGCGCGGGCGCCGTCGGCGTGCGGACGCCGCACAAGGCCGTACGCGATTCGCTTGTACAGCCGCAGCATGAACAGCGGGTCCGCGAGTGCCGATTCATGTGCAGGGTCGACCGGGAACATGCCGCCTTTCACGCCTGTGTGTTCGTCCGGTGTCAGATGGAGCAAAGCCTGGCGCACTACGTCTGCACACCCGCGAGAGTGCACCGGCCATGACGGTGGCCAGTGGTGCGGCCAGCAGGGTGTCACCAAAGCATGGAGGTTAAAGAGAGATGAAAGAGAGAGATGGGCAACATAAGGTGTGCATCCTTCGTGTCGGGGGAGCAGCACATGGGGAAAGAGAGGGGGGCGAGGGCAGCGTGTGTGGGTGATCGCGCGACAGGCACAGACACGCGCACCCAACGGGGCCAAGCGCAGAGGGGATGGCAAGGCAGAGTGGACAGCGTCACCAAAAGGAAGCCGGCAGGAAGGCCACGCGCAAGAGAGAGGGCGAGCGAGGGAGTGTGGCCTCCCATCGCCGTTTTACCTGCCCCGTTTGGGAGGGGGGGGGGGCTTTTCGCGTCCTTCCGCCACAGCACGGGAAGCAGTGCGCACATCGTTTTCAGCTGCACAGACATCGTCTGCACGTGTGCGCATGTTCGAGTTCACGAGACGTTGAAGCGCCCGCGGCGCATCACTCATCCGCGAGCGGCCCTCTCCTTCCCTCTGCGTGTGCAATGCGGGAGCTGTATGAGGTATGGAGGGAGGGGGGCCGACGGCACGTATTTGTGCCAGACACATGCAGCAGCTCCAAGACAGCTCTAGCAAATCACCGCGCGCAGCCGTGCAAGCTCGGCGTCAAGCTCACATACCGCGTCTTGCTCCAAGGCGAGAAGCTCATCAACGGCCGCCTTCCGCTCTGCAGCCCACGCCGACGCGCGCTGCAGAGCGTACCGCAGCTCGTGCAGCGTCGAGGCGGCAGTCGCAGAAGACGATGGCGCAGCGCACATCGCGGCAGCTGCAGCACACAACTGCTGCATCTCCGTCTCCGCGCGCCATAGTGCCTGCACGTACACGCGCACTTCGCCCAGGTAGCGCTCCACCTCCGCGGCAGCAGCCTCATCGCGCTGGGCGGTGGCCTCGAGGGCAGCGCAGCTCTCACGCAGCGCAGTCACTTCTGCTGACATGGTGCGACACCGCCATTGCGCGGCCAGTGCCAGACCCTCTGTCTGCCGGAGGTGGGCAGCAAACACATCAGGCAGTGGCGCGGCCGATTCTGGCATCACTGTCGCAGACGACCCAGCGGTGGCTGGCTCCTTTGGTGGAGACAAGAAGACGCGCCGCAGCGGAGATGGCGAGCCCCCTGCAGCAGCGCTGGCGCTGCCCTCTCCCTGCGCACTGGGCGTTGCAGTAGCAGCGCTGGCGGCCGCGACAATCTCAGAAAGCCCAGGGTATTGCTCGTAGAGCCGGCGCCAGCGCCGCTCTCCCTGCCGTGCACTGTGAGTCCGCACAAACGCATAGCATGCAGCGAGAAGCACATCTAGCCCAACTGCGCGTCTCATCTCCGGCAGCAGTGTCGTCGCGTAGCGCGCGCACGTCTTCAGCACATCGTACACCGTGTGCGCCGTGACAGCGCCAGCAGCAGTCGCGCTAGCCACTTTTGCGTGCTCGTGCAGCTCGAACTTCACGCACGCGGCGTACAGAGAGAGCACAGCTCGCAACGCCTCTGGCTTGTGCGCTGCATCTGCTTTCTCGCACTCCCGCTGCAGTGACCAGAAGAGCCCGTCGTCAGAGTGATGGGCGCTGTGGCACAGGCGCAGAGCGGCTTCAGCGCTCCGCGGCTTCACGTGCCTCAGCACAACAGTCGTGCCACCGGATCCACCACCGCTGGCAGCGGTGGCCTCCGCGGCGTGTTCTGTGAAGTACGCGCGAAAAAACGGCGCGTGGCGCATCAAGGCGCGCTTCGAGAAGTAAAGCTTGTGCTGGCCGTCGCCAACCACAAAGGCAACCACGTCATCGCCGTTATTGACGGCAGACGCCGTGTCCGCCGTGGGCGGGACACTCGTGTCCGGCGCAGCCATGTCTGTCCAACTCGTTTGCTCTCTTCCTTTATCCCGCTTTTTGGTTGGCGTGTCCTCTCGGGGGTGTGCCCTGCGCTCCGTGGCTGCGACGGAGTGAAGCAGCGATGGGGCTGGAGGGAGAGGTAGACGAAGGCGGAGCGTTAAGTCGTGGCATCGAAATGGGAGGGGGGGGGGGGGGGCGAGGAAAGGAGAAGGGAGACGTCGGCATCACGTGCAGGCGTGCAACACACATCGTCTCATTTTCCGTTGTTACGGTGTACCCGGCAGCGGAGCCCGCGGATGCAATACCATAGTGGTCGATGTAAAACACCTGCGATAGTTCACGGATACGCACAGGCGGGTGCTTTCCGCTTCAGTGAGATGAGGATCGGGTGTGGCATCGCCTCCTCTCAACACACGGCCCCAAAGACAACTGCATCATTCTGTTATCGGTGTTCATGCTGAACGTACGTGCGTACGGATCTGCCCCCCCCCACACACACACACACCTCCACCTCCAACGCTCCCCTCCTCATCCCCTTCCTCTAGCGTGCAATGCTGGATCATGATGGAGAGAGCTGTCAGGAGCAGAGGAGATCATCCGACGCACACTGAGACACGCACATCGGCTACTTCTTCTTCGCACTTGTCTCTGTCGCTGCGCTTGCGTCTACGGCGCCAGAAATGTTGGGTTGAGCCTTAGGTAAAAATGGGTACGCGGTACCGGCCATGAGAGCGCCCACCATGGCAACCCACTCCACAGTCGAGAGGTACCGGTAGTGACCAAAGTAGACGACCGAGAGCACAAAGCTGGCGAGCTTGCGTAGTGTCAGCGTCAGGCTCAGAGTGAAAGCTGAGGTATTGTCGTTCATCGCATACACACCGGTGATGCACACTACCTGAGTCACGCAGTTCAACGCCACGTGCAGGTGACTGCCCGCATCAATCTGCGCAAACTCAGTGTAGAGGTGTATCGGCTGCAGAAAGAAGAGCGGGATCGCAAAGAGATGGGAGAAGCAGAGCGCCTCTGTCCACATTGGCGGAGCATCGTCGCTCGACGGTACTACCTTCCTTGCGGCCTCGTTCGCACGGGTGCAGCGGTAAATGTGTTCCTGAAAGATGCTCAATGCCGTCGTGCACGCAGTGGTGGCCACCAGAATAGCTACTCCACAGCCCCAGTACCACGTCGGGGTCGACGCAGCGGCTGCGGTGCGACACGTCGTCTCAGCCCCCGCGCTGCTCGTCCTGCGTGCCTTCTCGATTGTCAGCACGATGAGGCCGACGAAGATAACCAAGGCAGAGGTCACCTGTGGCGCTGTGAAGCGCTTACCGAAGAGGAAGTACCCGGCAAGCATGTTGAGCATCATCGAAGAGGAGCGGAAAGTGGCGTGCAGCGGGATGGAGATATGGAAGCCGAAGACAATGTTGTTGCCGACCGACATGGCCCACCCGACGACGGCGAGGATCAGCTTGTAGCGCAGTGATACACGAAGACGCCGCCACTGGAACGGCCACATATTGAGTGTTGCCTTCCGTTGCTCATGTGGCTCCTTGAAGCGCAGCAGCAGAGGCAAGGTGAAGAGAGCGACGCACACATACTGAGCGCAAGTGAGGGCATAGTAGGTGTTCGGAGAGCCGGTGATGATGAGCTCCAGCAAGAAGACGTTCGCCTGGCAGCCGCAGAAGATGCTCACCAGCCCCAGTGCGGTGTCTGTCATTGTCACACGCACGCAACTTGGTGGCTGCGGTGTCGGTTGAGGGGGAAGGGGGAAAAGGAGGTGCGTGTCTATGTCTAGCGCTTATTCTGGTTTTCGTAGACATATATATGTGTCTGCTCGTGTAGTTATGAGAGAGAGAACAAGGAGGGTGCAGGGCACATATTGGTGCGGCGTGAAGGTGGCGGCTGATGTACCGCGTATCAGGCATACCTGAATTGCGGCGCAGGCGAAACACACACACACACATACACACACACACACATATATATATATACGTATGTACGTAGAGCGAGAGAGGAGGGTGGGATTAGAGGTGATGGCGGCGATGATAGAGGTTATGCAGCAGAGGAGGACTGGGCAGGGGTGAAGGGAAGAGAGTAGCAGCGAGGCCAGTGCGTCCATCGAGAATGGTGCGCGCATGGCTGCTAGGCAAAAGCGGCGAGGAGCAACGCCTAACCACCCCCTGCACAGAGAGAGAGGGGTGGGGGCGGAAGACAGAAATGCCGCGGCGTAACAAATCGTCGCACTCGCACCTCCCGGCACGTGTGCCCGTGACTCCGTCGCTGTGCCTGTGCGCACACGTGAGAGGCAAAACAAAGGCGCAAAACGAGATGAAGACAAAGCACACAACGAGTGCGTTGATGGGGACGCACGTGCACATGAGCCGTTTCTGCGAGCGCATCACTCACCAGCGCGCACGCACCCACACACGTAAGCGCACACAGGCACATGTGCCTCACCTTCCCCGTCGCGGTTACTTGCGCCGCTTTCCGCGTGCCGCTCCCGACGCGCGAGCGCGGCGCCGCGTTGCCGTCGGGGCAGAGGCGCCGACGGCTGACTTGGCGAGAGGAACCGGCGCATCATTCGGGTTGGCTGACTCACCGTACGTAGCGAAGAGATGCCGCCTTGCCTTGCTCATGCTCGCTGAGCGACGCGCCACCTTTGACGACAGCCCAACGCGCTGTGACGGCACGACAGCAGTATCTGCCACAACCGTGTCGTCCGTCGTAGTCGGGGCCGTGCCCCCACCTTCTCCTCGGTGTTGTACATTCGACTTAGTAAGCCGATGCCGCACTCGGCCGGACCGCTGTATCGGCGCTGATGCCCTCCGACCCGCGTCTCCATTGTCCACCACCTCCGCCATCGAGAGTGCGACAGCAGTGGAGCTGTGCACAGTGCCTTGAGGCAGCCGATCCTCACCCGACGGCACACCCTGCAGCGTTTCATCGCGCACAAGAGCACGTGCGGTGGCCGACGACGCCCCATAGTCGTGGTCCTCGTCCTC
Organism: Leishmania major strain Friedlin; assembly: GCF_000002725.2. NCBI lineage: Eukaryota > Euglenozoa > Kinetoplastea > Trypanosomatida > Trypanosomatidae > Leishmania > Leishmania major. The sequence goes on along the minus strand of NC_007259.2, from coordinate 695,064 downwards.
GCACCCCTGCCTCGCCGTATCGTCGCCGCCGCGCGGATGCGATGGCGCCACTTTCGCGGCGCTTCGCAGCTCTGCCATCTCCTCCTCGTGTTCATGTCGCAGTTGAAGGAATGTTTCGTGGAAGCTGACGTACATATGGTCCAGATAGAGCTGATGGCGCTCGTTCTGTTGACGCAACTCGTAGTTCTCTGCCATCAGCTGGCCCACGCGCCGCATCTCCTCCTGCTGTTGGAAGAACGCCTGCCGCTGCTCCTGCCGACTGCGCCGCGCATCTTCGCGGGCCTCGAGGAGCTCGCACTGGGTGAGCTGGTGTTGCTGCTGCTCCTGCGTAAGCAGGGAGCTGAGCTCCGAAACGCGTGACTGCAAGAGACTGAAACAGTCAGCGGCACTGCTTTCGCTGTCTGCGGCCATGGCCGCCGCGGTTGTGCGGGCAAGCCCGCCATCACTGCCACCAACGCTGGCGGTGCCGCGGTCAGTGATGGCAGTGGAAGTGTTTGACAACGTGTGAAAGAGAGCTCGCTGCGCCGGTGTGATGAGCGACTCCAGCGCCGCCAGAGACACATCCTTCTGCGAGACGGCGCGCGTCAGCTGCTCGACGTTGTCCACCAGCTCGGTGATCTTGTCGCACAGTACTTGCTGGTGCGCCTGTACCTTCTCTAGCTCCACCTGCTGCTCCGTCTGCTGGTTGCCAGACACGGCCTCATCGACGTTGGCGGCGATCGGCGCCGCATCTAGGTAGAGGCGCGTCATCTCCTCCCGTATCGACTGCTCGGCGTACGCCTGAAACAGCTGCAGGCGCAGCTGCTCGAGCGCCGTCTCCGCAGCGGTCGCTCGAAGTGTCACCTTCTGCAGGGCGGCGCACCGCTCTCTGCACTCCGTATCGATTGCTAAAAGGCGCTTGTTGGCACGCAGCACCTCGTCGTAGAGTCGATGATTTTGTGTGCGCAGCCCGCTCAGTGAACTAGAGATGACAAGCAGCTGTTCATTGACGTCTTCGTACTCTTCGGTCGCACGCAGCACCGCGTTGCGCAGGTGGTCCAGCACGTCGTCGCACCACCTGTCTTCACTGCTACCGCGTGAGCGAAGTGAGCGCAGTTGGCGCACGCACCGCCGCAGCTGCATGTGCGCGTCGGCAGCGCCTCCCTCGCCCGAACGCATCTGTGTATCAGAACTGCTGCTGCTTCGCGCCGAAGCTGGTGGCGTGGCAGACTCCTCCTGATCGTCCCTCGCGCCCGCGTCGCCTTCGTCCAACAATGGCGACGATGCTTCCAGTGAGTCGGGCAGCACTGGTGGCGCGCAGCCAGCCTCAGCACTCGTTTCAGGGAGCTGACTCTGCAAACGGCGCAGATCCTGCTCCCGCTCCTGCAGCAGATGACGGTAGTACTGGAACTCCCGCTGAAGCGCCTCCGTGTTGGCCAGCGGCGTGACACCCGCACCCACCGCTGCCCCCGGCGCCGCACAGCTAGGGCTGGCAAGCACCTCTGTCAGTGGTGACTGCACAACCATCATGGCGCCTCGCTCCTGCTCTATCTTCAGCGCCTCCTCCAGCACGCGGATGCGGTACTGAAGGACTTCGATGATCTCTTGAAGCTCGCTGCTGTCGGCGTTGTCGGCGCGCGCGTTCCAGCCGCTTCCGCTGTCTACGCCACCGGCGGCAGAGAGGAAGCTGGGCCGTCCATAGAGGCGGGCGACGGTGCTCGACAGCCTCTGCTGGACCCCGCTCTTCACCTTCATGACCTTGCGGCGTCGCGCGTTGGTCGCAAACTCCAGCGACGACTTGGTCTCCTCGGAGCTGCCCACCTCGAGGGAGACAGTGACGAGAAGAGTAAGGTGCCAGCTGCGCATGCACGGGGCGAGGTATGTGGTAAGCAGCGATTCGCGGAAGTGCAGCACCTCTGCTTCCGTGCCGCGGGACTCCACCAGCTGGCGCAGCGCCATCAAGGATTTGTTGATGAAGATGGCCTGGTCGGCCGCCTCCCCAGTGGCACCGCTCTTCTTCAGTCTCTCCGTCCCGGCGAGGTCGGCGAGTGTCACCCGCGTCGTCGTGAGCAGCGCGCCGTCGAGGAAGCGCGTGATGTGGAGAGAGAGGAGGATGAAGGAGCGCGAGCTGCGGGCGTTGAGGGTGTGCGCGTGCGTCACGCGCAGTCGCAACGCTGCCTTCGTCTTGGCGAGCATCTCAGCACTGCTCCGGATCAGAACCTTGGGCTCTGAGGCACTGGCAGAGCAGCTGTTACCACCGCTGTTGCCGGTGCCGGTGCTGCTCGTCAGCGGTCGTGACAGCTCGGCACCCAGCTTGCCAGAGCGGGCACCGTCAAGCAGGTTGTAGGCTTTGTTGTTGTAGATCTGTATGTAGCTCATCTCCACCACCTCGTTGTTCACGTCGAGGGAACGAAAGACTTCCTCGGCAACGGCTGGAGCCAGCGCGTTCATCGTGTACGTCTTGCCGCTCCCGGTTTGACCATAGCACAGCACGCACACATTGAAGCCAGCCGCCATCTGCTCCATGACGGAGGGGATGAGGCGCTCGCACATGGCCGCGTTCGTCACCTCGGGCTCCAAAACCTCGCCAAACTCATACTTTCGGCGCTCCCTCATGTTGGGAAAGGTGATGGTGAGCACGCGGCCGTGTGAGCCGATGCTCCGGCCAGCCACAGCCGCGCCACTCAGCACGGCGCTGGCACCGGGGCTGCGGTCCTCTTGTTGGTGGTGCGTAGCCGGGGCCTCGGCTGCGAAGAGGCTCGGCCGCGGTGACGAGTTCATTGTTGGAGAGGCAGGGGTCAAGGGTTGCTGCTTCGACGTCTGCGTCGGCAAAGACGCGAACACCCTGGGCTGCGATACTGGCAGCACAGGGGATTTGGAGGCTTCCGTACATGCAGCAGCGGCGACATCAGCGCCTCCGTCAGCGCCGGGAAAGGATGTCGACGTAGCGACGGACGGCTCTGCCGCGCTGCCGCAGCCGAGAGCTCCGCGCGGGGTGTGCAGACGAGGAGAGGCGGATCCGTAGTCCTGCGAGGAGGGGCGGCAGGACACCCGTGGTGTCGCAAGTGTGCCATCCTCCACCGTGTAAGAGAGCAGCGCCGTGGAAGAAGAGAACTTTGGGGCCCCCTTCAAGCGCACAATGACGCTGACGCTCTCCTGTGACGATGCGGTTGCCGCCGCAGGGCCACGCGGGGAGGGGAAGGTTGTAAGCGGTGCCATCGTCGTCGCTCTCCCCGTTGGGAAAGCCACACGTGCGGGCAGCTGCTGCGACACACCACCGTCGGCGATACACAGTGCGCCGTTCGCTGCTTCTGCCTCTGCTCCCCTGGTTGTGAGCGCTGACAGCCTCAGCGTCGGTGTCTGGTTGCCGATGCTTGCCGGGGGTGCGTGCGCCCCGGTCGCGGTGGCATTGTTTGCCACCGTGGGCGCGTTCGCAATACCGTGGTCGTTGCCGTTGCTAGGCAACGACATGAAGACTGCAAGACCCGGTGTACTAGAATGGTCCTCGATACCGTTGCGTGCATACACAGAAAACACTCCAAACGCGAAAAACGCAGGCGTCTCTACCGAGAAAGGCGAGGCGGAGACGGTGGCGAGGAGAGGGGGGTGCCACTTTACGATAATGCAGCGGAAAATAAAGCAGTGAGTTCAAACCTGAGCACGAGAACGAAACTAGGCGATCGAGGAACAAGCCGAAGAGGGAGGAAGAGAGGGAGGGCTCGTGGAAGAGCGATGCGTTATGTGTGTACGTGCCCACATGAGGCACCTAAAGATGACCTGTTGGAGCAGGGCTGCGGCCCCTGCGATGATTACTTCTTCGCCATCCTGCAGCATCCTTCCTCCGCTCTGCCCTTCTGGTGAAGCGTTCGTTGTGGTCATGGCGAGTTGCAGACAAGAGCAGACGCAATAGGAAAGGCTAACACAGAGCGCGTAGGTCGCGCTACCTCTCTCGCTCACCCCAGCATTCAGCGTGTGGGGTAAAGCCACAAACAAAGTCACGTTTCACACCCCTCGCCCTTATCACTTCCCTGTCGCTAATGAGTGGTGCAACCGCTGCTACGAGGCGTACTGATGCACCTCAACGAGCTGGGCACACGCGTACAAGCACTTTCTCGTTTCAACCGGCCCATGTCGCTGCCACAGAGCACGACCTCGACTCAGCTCTACCCGGCCCGCCAAAGGCCCGTCGCGTGGCGTGAAGCAGCCCTAGACACGCGGCACAGCCGTGCGCCCACTCAGCCATCGGAGTGGGCAGCCTCGGCCTCAAACGCCACCCGGCGCGTCCCCCTCGGCGGGGACACCCAGGCCCCTCCCTCCACCAGTGGGCAGTGAGGGGGCGGGGGGTGGGAGACACGCTCGAGCCACGCTGACGCTCTGCCTATCATGTGAATGGCTCAGACGTGTGCACTGTCGCAGACAGCTCCGACACCACGCCATCCACGACCTGGCCGCCGACATCAGGAGCGATGCAGCGCTCGGGCCTCCCCCCCCTACGTCCTAGGTGCTTGGCCCTGCCACCACCAGAGGTGCCTCGACGTGTGGCAGGGATAGGGCTGCTGCTGGGCCTCCCCCCCCCCACCTCGACCCACTCTGGGCGGGGGGCACGGGGTCCGGAGTTACCACGCACGGAGGTGTCTCCCCCGTCGACAGGGGCCGGACAATGTCAGAAGAACACAACAAAAAAGTGCAGATACATGCACATGGGCATGTGCAGTGTTGTGGGTGAAGAGACGTGGAAGAAGGCAGCGTGCACAAAGAGACAAGTAGAGAGAACTGCTGGTGTGCCAGCTACACGAGCATTCCATGTGCCCCCTCATCGAGGAGAGGGGGAAGGGCCCTTGACATCGCTCGGGAGACTCCACCTGGTGTTCCTTCACACCCAGCCTTGCGTGAAGCTGGCAGGCGTTCACCAGACAGCGGCACAGAGGCAGCAAACGCGCTCCCTTACAAAACGAGGCAGGTATATTCCGGCGTCTGCTGGACAGCACCGGCAGCTCCCCTGCCCGCACCCATTATTGTGCGCACACAAAATGTACGTGGGCCTATGCATCTGCTCGTGCGGTGTCGTAGGGCTGCCTGGGGGAGGGAGTGGAAGGGGGAGGAAAGAAGTTCCAGGTTCTCCGCTCTGGAGTCGCCTGCTTGCCTCGAGGCCCTCCCCCCTCCCCTTCGCACCCGCCCTCTTCCGGCTTCTCGTTACTTGGTCACTGGGAGTGGTTTATTGTCCTCTATTTCGGCTCTTAGTTTTACTTTTCGTGGGACACTCTTTAGGGGTTGGAGTTTCGCCTTGCTAACTCTGGATCTGTGTTCTGCGTTCACCGTCATCACCACTATCACCATCATAACGATCACCCCACTCGCTCTCTCGCGACGTGTCAGGCATGAACGAAGAATACGACACACCACATGCACACACACTCACACATGGGTGTGGCGAAGAGGGGGCAGGAGATAGGGCAACGAGCGGTGCAATGCAGAGAAGAGACAGCGAGGAAGAGGGGGGGACGCGGTTGATTGGGAGTGAAGAAGCAAAGAAAAACAAATGCAAACGCGGAACACAGGAAAAAGAAGCATCGAAAGCGAAGGAGAGTGGAATAATGCGTGACGTTGATTTCAGGGAGAGGACCTTCAGCTGTGGGTGGTCCCTTAGCTCGGCCCCCTCCTCCTCCACCCATCATTGTCCGCCGCTTAGCTTCTCTTCGGCACGCTCGCTCACCTGGTTGGTCTCCCTCGCACCGGACCAACTCAAGAGGCACTCACACGAGCGCACACACCACCACCACCCGCACACGCTCATGCGGTGGCCATGAGAAAGGAGGAGGGGGAAGAGGTGTGTGTGTGTCTGTGTGTGAGAAGAGAGATAAGAGACAAGTACACGGCGGAAGGGAGAAGGCCGTGGTGGGGATGGAGCTCTCCAGCAGTCGAAAAAAAGGAGTCGAGCATCTACTCCACTCCGCCAACGCCTCTTTGCTCACTCCTCACCCACACGCGCGCTAACATTCCCAGCCCTGCTGGCTGCACATTCTCGTGCTCATAATGCTGGCGAGTTCGAGAGCGGAGAGGTTTAAAAAGCTTATAATACAAGCAGCAAACAACAACAGAGAAAAGCAGACGCTGATTGCGACGATTCGAGTCCTCTTGCCCGGCCCTTCCCTCATTCCCTCCCTTCCACGCTACCAACACTGCCGCCCAGATACGCGTGCATGCTCACAGCCTTTGATAGGCCTGCAAAGTGAAGTATCCGCCAGAGCGGCGCAGTTCATCAACGACATAGCGGGGGAGAGGGGGCATGAGAGCGAAGCGGGGAGATAGAGAAAGCGAGCAAGCAAGGAGGTGAGAAAGTATGAGTCATCAGACAAGGAAGAGAAGGACCGCGTCTTATGGGTTAGCCTGTCCATTAACGCTCCCTCAAGCCCGCTTCCTTCTTCCATAAAGGAAGACCTGGGAAGGAACGGTGTCGGGAGAATGGCGGTGGCAGGCATATTCAAGCCGCTCCGCGTGCACTGGCGGCCACGCCATTTTCGTTCCTCCCTCAGCAGAGGGAGACAGCAAAAAAAAAAAAGAGGGTAAGGCAAAAGCGGAAGACGCACCAAACCATCCGCACCACCGCCGCCGCCGTCTGCAGCCTCCGCAGCTTCCCCCGCCTCCTTCACGAACGTCGCGGACGTATTTGGGGGCCACGAAGCAAAGCAATGGACACGTTTTTTGTTGTTGTTGTTTGGGGGAGGACCCAGCGTCCGTTTGGGCGCCCACGTGCCATGCGTCGCGGCCGAGCAGCGTCAGAGCGCGAGAAAGCAACGCTTCGAGGAGGGGGAGCCGTGTGGTGCACTTGTGCATGCCTCGCGCGACGGGGCAGCGGCGACCACCTTCACCCGGCTCGGTGAACCGGAAAACCAAAAGGAAAGTGTCGAAGGGAGCACCCTCGGACCGAAACAACAACAAAGCGAAGAAGCGCAACAGCGCAGTCCGCTGCACATGCGCATACACGCATGACAGCAGACGTGTTAGCAAGGCATTGGCAAAAAACGTGGGGCAACTCGGGGAGCCCGCAGCACCTCCGGCAACAAGCAACTGATAAAGAAGAAAGAGGCCGGCAGTGTCGCGCCTCGTTTTCACCCGGTATACCGACCAGAGGCCTTGAATAATGATGCATGCCTGCACCTGTGGTAATAATAATAATAGCAGACGCACACTCGCAGCACACCTGCACACGCCATGCTCCGCCCGCCCTGCGACGCAGCACGCATGCGATGGCGCCCTGCTGGCAGCCCTCCACAGAGAGGTCAAACACACACGGCACGAAGCGGTGGTTGAAGACGCTGCCACATTAAACAGGGCGTCACAGCATCCAACAACCACATCGGACACAGTTACAACTCAAGCACACCCTGAACCCTCCATGTACATCAGCCCTACGTACAGCACGGCCCCCTCCGCTCCCGCCGCCCCCACATTGCTTCCACGCACGTGCGGCGCTACTGCTTATCGCGGGACACGTACACGTTCACGGGGCTGGCACCCTCATTCGGCACGTGCGTATCCTCCCGCATGCCCTCCAGTGCCTTGTGCGACGCGCTGGAAACGCTCA
>NC_007259.2:517500-677500 GCF_000002725.2 Leishmania major strain Friedlin | reverse complement strand
GATGGCCAAAGCCAAGCTCTCTTCTCGCTCCTCAGGGGTCAGCTTGGATAGCAGGCGTGAGACTGGCAGCCACACTGGGCGCAGCTGCTTCACGAGGCCCACCGGCATTACCGTGCTCTCCAGCTCTGACGTGCAGCCTGGTGACAGCCAAAAAGGGCGCAGTCGCACGCTGCGAGAGGCCGTCGGCGCACGAAGCAGTGAGAACGGGATTGGCGTGCACGCCTTGTCGGACGACGTTGTCGGCAGAAACGACGCGTCCGCGGCCCTCCAAGCGAGATGGACGTTTTCGGGCGCAAGGTCAGGACAGTAGTGGATGCGGAGATGGTCCAGTGGCACGTACGTGTCAAACGGCAACACACACAGTAGCCTTGCCCACCACGGCCACGTGTGCACCGGCTGAGTGGCTAAGGCCAGAAACGGGTAACCGATCTCGCCAGTCGGCACCGAGGACAACGCGATAAAACCACCGCCACTTTTGAGGACGGTGGGAGTGGAGCTCGACCCGGAACCTGTGCTGGCTCCTGCTTGTACATCAGGGGAGCTCAGCCGCACGGCGGTGGGCAAGGCTGCAGGCGATGCGGCTGCCTTGGCAGTAGCGGGCATGGCTTTGAACGACCTCACGCTGAGCAGGCTTTTGATCGGCCTCCGCACACGCATAACCGGAAAGGCCTTCGTCGCGTCGCTAGACTGCAACACAGTGCCGCCGCTCCTGGCGCCGCTGTGAGTAACACTGTCTTGGCGGTCGCCTGGGTTAGCGGCGGTGCCAGTGAAGGCGTCCGCTGGTGCTGGCGCTTCGCTCGGCGCTGCATCGACACCACGCTGCTCACACTTGGTCGCCATGTCAGGGTTCCATGCCGCGTAGTGCGCATTGGCTGCGCCGCGCTGCGCGTGCTCGACGGTTGGCGCCAGTCGGATCTGCATCTTATCCTCCGACCTCTCCACAAAGTACATGTAGACCCGAGATACCAGCGTGCGCATGCTCGTGCGCGCGCCAACGAGCTTCAGGATAGCGTCCGACGGGCGCAACTCCTCCACAGGGATGAAAAAGGTGGGCACGCACTCGACCAGGTAATCCAGCATCTGCATCGGCGTGATCCAGCCACGCGCCTCGGCCATGGCGGTGTGCAACGCTAGCCACTCGGCTGGCGTCGACGGGCGAGTGGGACGCGCCGTGCGCACCGCACCAGCAGGGCCTGCTAGCTGCGTCGCAGTCGAAGGCTTGCTTCTCACGACCGCCGTCGGCGGCGCTGGGGCGTCATACAACCGCTCGAGATTCAAGTCGTGCGGCTGCAAGCCTGTTCCATGGACCTGTGTCGCCGCCCTCCTACTAGCACCACTGAGGCCATTGTAAGGTATCTCTTGAAGCCCAGTCGCAGCCGCCAGCGCAGTCGCAGCGTCGGCGCTTCGCCCCAGCGCCCCCTCGTCCACATCGCCTGACTCAGGAGGCACCTCCTCCGGGCCCGCCTCCTCGCCGTCGTCTAGCGAAATCGTTACCAGCCACGGCTCTGCATCCTGCGACGCGTCGTAGTCCGCCGGGGGTGACACGTACGAGCCATCCCCGGCGTCGCACAAGCAAGAGGAGAAAGCCGCCACCGAAGACTCCTTGTGGTTGGTCCAAGCTGCTGCCTTTTGGCGCTCCGGCGACCACAACAAAACGGAGGCGGCTGCGCAGCTGTTCGAGCGCTGCACTGCAGCACGAACGAGCGCCGTCGAGTCTGCCGTGAGCGCCACATGATGACTGGCTGTGGCGTAGGTCTGCTTGAAGCACCGAGCCAGACCCACTTGTCGAGCACGCAGCTCCTGCGCGATCGGCCCCGGCAGCGACGCACGCAGCACTGAAATGGGAAGAGGAGTGCCGTCCTCGGGCAAGAGGCTCGCAATGGTGGGCCACCATGCCCGCTCCGGGGTCGTCAACGATGCGCCATCGTGGGCAGCGCCAGTGTCTGATGTCGGAGAAAGAGGGTTAGGTACTGCGACGGGTATTAAGCGGCGCCGCGATCGCTTTACCGCGGAGTGCGCGGCTTCAGCTTCATGCGTTCTTGTCTTCGATGAGTAACGGCTGCCACATAAATGCCTCAGATCCTCGGCCAGCACCATCGCCGCCACATCGAGGCCGACAATGACGGCCTTGTGGTCGTCCTCTTCGCCTCCACCGATGGCAGATGCTAGGTCAGGCGCTGCAGCGGTGGCAGCATCTGCGTTGAGCGGCGAGGTGGACGAGCAACGCCGCGCCACGTGCCACCTACCTGTATCGGGGTCCTGCGTGCAGGTCAAGAGATGCGGATGGAGCTGCACAAAGGACCGCACGGAACCGAAAAGCTCGCTGATCGCCTCCACGTCAAGTGAACGGGCGAGGTCAGTCAGCAGCACGGTCGAGCCATCGGCGGGCAGGGCTGCCAGTGTGTCTTCCACGAGTGCATCAGCTGGCGCTGGCACCGACGCCGGACTCTCAAAGTAAGGAAAAGCACCGTCCACGTGAGCACCAGCCTCCTCATCAACATGGGCAAGCCCCTCACTGCTCGTGCCGCCGGGCTGAGGAGCGGCGTCATCGGCCACCGCATTAGACGCTGCATTTAGCAGAAGCTCCTCGTAGGCCTGCAGATAGTCACCCTCGTCATCATCGGCGCCCTCCTCGTGCTCGTACGCCGGCGCGCTGTAGGTGCGCACCGTGCAGCCTGTGGCGCCGCTCATGCGCAATGAGAGCCCTGTGCCTCTCAAGTACGCACGAATCAGCTGATAGGGATGCTGCTGAGAGCGACTGGAAGAGATCCGCAGCGCGCAGCGCGCGAGCGTGTGATAGCCGCGGTATTCATAGAAGTCCTCCCATGGGGGCGCACAAGCAGCAGCTGCTGGTGCTGCTGCAGGGGCGGCAGCAAAGCAATCCCCACAGCATCCGGAGCAGGAGCACCGCTCTATCCAGCGGTGAACAAAGCAGCCCTTGAGAGTCCGCCTCATTCTGCTGCACCGCGCATTCACCCCTTCGCGTGCGTGTGCTCACCTCTATGCGGGCAAATGTGTGCGGGGTGCGGGTGCGAGCCCCTGCTGCCCTCCCCCCTCGTCCTCTCTCTCTCTCTCTCTCTCTCGATGTGAATGTCTTCTGGTGTAGGCAGCGAAGTCGGTCTTCGCGTGTGAGGCGAGTGTGTATGGCACCAAGCCAACGGCTGTCCGACACCGGCAGCACCACGAGTAGTGAAGCAGGAGCCGTTTTCTTCGGTCTTCGCAGGTGCGAGAGCGGTGAAAGGGGGTGGGGACGGAGGTGGGTCGAACAGAAGGTAATGTGTGTGTGTGTGTGTGTGTGTGTGCGTGGATGTTGGCGATGTGCGCGTATGCCACATCGACGCTGGAAAGGGTACATGCTCCAACGGGCTCAGCGCCCCCGCTCTTGCTGACCGCAAGAGAGAAAGAGAGAGCGAGCGAGCGAGCGCTTGCGGGTGGGTGGGGGAGAGACCCACGTGACGATTTCAAACGGAGGATAAGGCGACGTGGGCGACGCCGTCGTTGTCCTTTTCGTGTTGCTGTGCGGCCCCCTCCCGTCGCCCTCAGTTTTGGGCATCTACCCATCGCTTTCGCTCTGCGTTGTGGTTGCGGATGCTCGTATAACTTACAGATCCTTCCAAGCGGAAGAGACACACGCATGTGTGCGCCATGTCAGGCAGAGATGAGTGGCCTGCGTGCACGCTGTGCGCGAGCACGTGTGCTTTCCCGCGGGTCTTACACGACAGAGAAAGACAGCCACCCCTTTAAGCACACTAAAGTAGAGACAGCAACAGCTGGGCGTAGGCGCACACACTCAAGCATTCTACTACGCTGCAGCCCCTTCCCGGCGAGGGCTTCACGGGATGCGGAGAATGCGGTCTCAACACAGTGCGCAGCAGAACGTTCACACCATCTCGAGAAATAAAGATGGGAAGTCCAAGGCAGAGAGACAGACGGGACTGGCCCGTTGTGTCGCAAGCAGCGTCGAAGTACGGGCATGCTCCTAGCGCTCCCCTGCGCGCTACGCCACCACCTCCACCACAAGTGAGCACGAGTCGCACTCGCACCTCAGTGTGCGGGCCGAGTACGTCAGCGGCACATCCTCGTCCTCGCCACTCCCTGCCGGTGCCTCGGGAAACACAGCCACCTCATAGACGCCGCCGCAGCGACACTCGCGCTGGTACACATGCACGCGCTGCCTATCACTTTCATCACCGTCCATCCTTACACGAACAAAGTCGTCCATCAGGGAGTAGGTATCACTGATAGCGCCAACCTCGCGCGTCAGCGCCTGGGAACGGGCGGCATCGTAGGCGGCGCGCAAGTACGGGTCAAGCAACATCTCCGACGCCTCCTTCACAATGTGAAAGGAAACAGGAAACTCTGAGCACGACGTCGCCCCGCTGCCGCTCGCCCTTCTAGCTGACGTCGTCACCGTTGCCTTGTCAGGGTGCGTGTGCAACGCCATGCACTTGAACGCAGCACGAATGTCCCCAATGGGGGCCGACGGCGGTACGTTGAGGACCTCGTACGGCGTCCACTCCGTGTGACGCCACGAACACGCCGCCGCAGACATGACGCGAAGGCCCTGTTCGGGAGAGCGCGGGCGAAAAGGGAAGGTATATCTCGGTGTGCCTGCACTGCTCCGCGGTGCAACGGTGGCTTCGACGTTTTGAGAGGCCACGTAGTTAACGCAACACTTCGTGCAGAAAAGAGAGGAGGACAGGGGGTATACAACGCAGATGAGAAGGCGAAGAGGAGCAGAGCGAGGTCACGCCACTCACCACCGGATAGGGCAGGGGCCTCAGCAAAATATTTGGTGCCGCAACACAGTCTTCATGAAACTGTGTCTGCGACGCCAACACAGGCAGAGCGCGTGTGTTGGCGTCTCCCTCGTCAGCGCACATGAGGAAGCAATCGTTCAGTAGGTCGTGCACCCACCTTCATCGTTCCGGCTACGGAATTCGTGCTCCATCAAGCCATCCGAGGATGCACGATACGCAGGGCCACGTCTCCAGGTAGGCAGACGCGAGCGTGCCCGGTGGAACTGGGTCCTCGCCTCTGCACCACAAACACGACGCCTGCATTGCCCTTTCGCGGCGCGATTCGCTGCTTTCTTCTTTTTCGTCTGCCGGCACGCTACACAAACTCGACGGAGAGCCGATCAGCCCCGTCCCCGCCTTACTCGTCAAGGAGAACAGAGCGAAGCCAACACGAGAACCAAACGAACCCACGCCCGGAGAAAGCAGGGCAGCGCGAGAGCAACGAACGGCGGAAGCAACCGCTCTCCCGCCCCCCAACGAAGCGGGGTGCTGGTGCGGACGGTCGAGGCAGAAGGGCCCGCACAAACGTGTGCAGAAGGAAGAGAGTGAGCTCGACGCACAACTCCCCTCCTTCCGCTATTCGCTAATCACCCCTCTCGCCCCTCGCATCCAAGCTCTCTTTCCCCATCGACGTCGTCACACTCCACCCACGTACAAGCCAACGGATAGACAAGCATGCGCAACCACACCTCACTTGCCGCTGTCACACTGTGGCTAAACCCTGGTCGACCAGAAGGAGCCGTCCTGACACCGAATGAGGCCATGCATCTAGCGGGCTCGTCTTGTCCTTCATTGCCACTTCTCCGGTTACGTATCGCGCGGGCGGCGCTAGACACACTCGGCTAGATCGCACACCCCGACCCAAAGCGGGGCCGCCTTCAGCGTCCTCATCGAGGGCAGAGACAGTGGTGCAGGTGCATGCCCGATGAGGCCAGGGAGAAAGTCGGCCAGCCGCAGTTCAGGGCCTTCCCAGACCCTGCAGTCGGCATGCATGCCATAATTTGCTTTCCCTGAGCCTCTTCAAGCCGGGGCACCCCACAATACGGTGCGGGCCTACGCCGCACTTCGCCAGCGCCGTGACCTACCGAGCCGCAGGCGCGAGCGTCGAGTCCGCAAACGCCGCCCCTATCGTGGCACCTGGCTGGTGCTGGGCCGCCGTGTGAGGGAGCAAGCCCACGCGGCCTGCGGTGGAGCGGTGGGGACGGAAGCCAGGCCTGCCGTGGTTGGAGCTTGTCTCCCAGATGGTCGCGCAGTCGTCGCGAGGTAAGTTGCTCATGTGGGTTGCGCAGATCAGGGGTCAGTGTCACAGGGACAGTAGGGCGCGGGACCACACCATCGGGCACGTGCGGCTGCAGGGGAGGAAGAGGGGACACGGTGAGCCTCCCCGTTCCATGTAGAAGCGACGCGGCCGGTGGCGACACTCTGGCTACAAATATCCAGTGGCGCCCTCTTTCCGTGCGTCGGTAGAGCCTTGTCGCGCTCGCAGCGAACCTCATCGAGGCCCAGGGCGCGGCCGCAGTGGGACTGCACGGAGCGCCACCTGGAGCACACCCATCGTGAACAGCCTGAAAGGTGCGGCGCTGGGTCTCGTGGTGGGACACGATGAAGGGAAGGGGCAGGGGGGCCGCACCCCAAGAAAAAAAGAATGGAAAGAAGATGATACATGAGTGCCCTTCGCCTCTTTCAGCTCATGGCTGCACGACTTTCCTTCTTTGCTGCCAGCAAAAGAAAGGGGGCTCGTGAAGCAGCGAAAGGCAGCGCTGTCCGTGACGCTGCCGCCGTTCGTCTCTCGCTATGGCCACCTCATCCACTGCGTAGCTGAGCAATGTGCTCTTCACGGTAAGTGTCGGTGTGCATATGCCAGGCGCATCTATCCCCTCGCGCCAACACGCCACGTCAAGAAACAAAGGGCAGAAGCGAGAGACGAAAACAAGAGGTCGCGGCACCTGCACACTGCGAGAGAGGCATGCACGCGCGAGCACGGATTAAGCGGCACGCGACAAGGCGGCCCGTTCACGCCGTTGCCCCCGCAGCCTCGAGCTCGCGCACTATGTCGTTGTTCTCGTCTGCATCGCCCATGTACAGCTTCCCGACGGGGCATAGCTGAGAAACGGGCATATTGTTGTCCGTCTTCACCTCCAGTTCATCTAGAAAGGTGGAAATCTCGCTCAGCCCGCCGCGGCCAATCTGGCCGAGGTTGAAGTCCTGCGCGTGCTCGTTCAGGAAGCGGATGCAGCGCGTGCAGTGGATGCAGCGGTTCAGCACGACGCGTGTCTGGGGGTCAAAGTAGAAGTCCTCGACGGCTTTCTTGTCCTCGCGGTAGCGCGGGATGTCGGTGCCGTAGTTCATGCTCACGTTCTGCAGATCGCAGTTGGTGGCCTGCTCGCAAATCGGGCAGTCGTTCGGGTGGTTGATCAAGATAAGCTCCACATTGCCCTCGCGGGCATCGCGCACTAGGCGGCTGTCGGTGATGATGGACATGCCAGGTAACGCCACGGTGGAGCACGCGACGACGATGTTCTGAGTGCCGTCTACCTGCACCATGCACATACGGCAGTTTCCGGCTACGGAGAGGATGGGGTGGTAGCAGAACTTTGGTACGGTGATGCCCTCTCGCTCCAGCACCTCCAGCACGTTCTCCTCCTGCGGAATAATCTCAACCGGGCGCTTGTTGACAAACATGATGGCGCGCGGCTTGTTTTCAGCGTACTGACCCGCCGCAACCTGCTCGGCAGCCGTGCTGATCGCTGCGTCACGGTCGTACCTGCTCCCGTGTGCAATGTCCGTCATCTCCGAGTTGTACGGCGTCCCGTCCGACCTGAAGGAGCGACGCGCGGTCGACAGAGACGGCGTGAACAGCGAGGACGAGGCAAGCGCAGCCGATGCGGGCGGCAGGCGGCCAAGCACTGCATGCGCACAACGCTTCATCGGGAAAGAAAATCAAGAAAGCAGCAGAAACGGAGAAAAGACAAGCAAGCGAGCAGCGCAACAGCGGCGCAGCTGAGATGGGGAGAGGATGGCGGCAAGATGCGAAAAGAGGGTGAGTCTGCGTCCGTGCGTGTATGTGCAACACGCTCCTCAGCAGTTAGAAATCGCAGCGGACTCTCGTGCTCCCCGTGGCCCCCACCCCCTGTCTCGGCCTTTCTCAGTCCGCGCAGCAGCGTCCCGTCGTTTTGCGGGGTCAAAGAAAAACGTCCAGGCTCCGCAGGCGCCGATGCTGGATGCTCTGCTATTCTTTCCGTGATCCCTATGTCTCACTTGGTGAGTCTCTGGGTCGGCATCGAGGCGCCCTTCCCTACCTCCTTGGACTGCTACGGGGGGCGGGCTGCTGACGCCCGCGCGCAGACCGAGACAACGATTGACGGTCTCGGAAAGCGAGGTCGGACAAGCAGGCCCGACTCTACTACTACTGCTACTAAGAGGTGCTACGGTAAAAGGGACGGCGGTGGGGGCAAGACCACGGCGCTGCCGTACTGATAATGGGAAGAGAAGAGGCGATGATCGGTGCCGTGGGCGTTGCTTATTGGCTTGATCTGCTTCTACCTTGCTTCTTCGCACTTGCACTGCCACAGGCATCAATAGAGAGAGAGAGAGGGGGAGGCAGGGATACGAAGAGAGAGTGCGTATACTGGCTGAGCCAGACAACCGCAGCCACGGGCGTCATCACACGCACGCACGCATGGCATTCACTCTTGGCATCCGTAACGCTCTACTGACAAGAGCACAGCGTTGCTTCCATGCGTATCTGTGCCTGTGTGTGGGTGCCTTAGCGCGTGTGACGCGCAGAATTCTGTGTTCCTCTGCCGGTGTGCTCCTCCAGTGGTTTTCTCGCTTCTCTGACGCCCTCTTCTCCGAGTTTCCAAGGGTTGGGCCGCCCACGAACGACAACCACACCGGGAGACAAGTCGTCGCACACACGAGTGGGAAAAGACGTCGCCATACAAGAGAAAGGGAGTGTGGGTGCGCACGCGCACACACATAGGCAAATAGCATCGGTGAGCTTTCCAGGGAACTTTGCACGTTTCCCGTCCTTTTTCCTCCCATGCAAGACGCACGCGACGCACATCCGTGCTGGTGTACGGTTCGATGGTGAGAGAGGGGTTCGCTATGGTTTCGCTGCCCCGCTTTGGCCTCCCTCACTCGCTCTCCTCGATTTCGGGGTGGGGGCAGCGTCGAAGAGAAGGGTGGGATGCAACACGTTTGCGTGTTGCATCCATGTGCGGGTGGGTGTGTGCCTTCTGTGCGACACCGTCATAGGACAACCCAGGCAGAGGACAAGGAAAGAACGCGGCATCCCCTCCGAGGACGGTAGAAGGCGACTGGCGAAGTCAGCAGTGTAGAGGGGGGGAGGGGGGGAGGGGGGCAGCCCGGGTGTCGGTGCTTGCGTAAGCATACGGGATGCCCTCCATCGGTGCCGCACCTGTCCAGAGCCCGCACCTCAGCACCTCAAGGGAAGAGGGGGGGTTGATGGTAGCGGTGTTATGCTCGACTAGAGCGACGCGAACGAAGAAGAAAACGCCACGGTGATTACATCTGCCGTGGTCCACTGCGGTATTCAACAGTGAGGTGCGCGTAGACGAGCCGCCACAGGGAGACGAGGCCGATGCCGTACAGGTACCAAACACGACGAGCACGCTTGCGCTGCCAGTGCTGCATCTTCATGAACTCACCCTCGCTGATAATGCCATCAGTGCGGTTCAGCACGAGGAGGGAGCACATGCCCACATTTTCGAACCCGTTGTCGAGTAGCATCTCGTGGAAGACTGGCATGTGGGCAGCCCCCCAAGGGATGGCAAAGGACTTGTACATATTCTCGCGGAGAGGGTAGATCATGTTAAGGCAGTGCTGCTCCCGAGCAAAACTACCGAGCACAGGCGCGTTAAAGCGCACAGAGCACCACCAAGGCAGCTTCTCGTAGTCGTACTTGTCCGCTGCGTGCACCACTGTGTGATTTGGTGAGTCCTTGACGCCCCACGAGAAGGGCTGAAAGAAGCTTTCGACCTCGCGCGGTTCCCAGCCCTCGTCATCCTCGTGCTCCATCGGCCGCGTGCACTTGACCCGCTCCCGCGGCGGCACCACCGTGGAGTAGGGGGCACCACTGATCGGGGTGCGGCCCTCCATCAATACCGACTCGTGCTGGTTGCACAGGTCGTCCACCTGCTTGAAGAATTCGGGGTGAGCAAAATGTCGGAGTGGGATAAGGGTGATGGTGATGTCCGTGTCCAGGTTGCGGTACGTGTGCGCGATCGAGAGGGCGACGTCGTCTTTGCAGGCGAGAAAGTCGGTTATCTGCTTACTGCGCCACGGGGCCGTGTAGCGGAGTCGCGGCGCGTAGATGAACTTGTTGGGCAGCTCTGAAACGCCGGCCGCAGCTGACGACGTGGAGCGCGTCGGGTGACCACCGCCGCCGCCGCTTACAGCATTGCCGCCTGCAGCAGCCGCAGTGGTGCAGGCGTGGCGCACGGCGTACCACGGGTACCTTCTATGCAGCGGCGCGCTCACGCCACTTGGCGCATCGCATGGAAGCTTCACAGGCGCATGTTGTATGAGGGCGGCGCAGCCACGGAGGCACCCCATCGCGCCCCTCCCGACAGAAAAGTGGGGCCGCTCTGGTGAAGGGGTGTTGTAACCGCGATCCTGTGCGCGCACGCAAGACTGCGTAAGAAGGGGGAGATATCACCAACGGAAGAGGGGGTGTGAGAGTGTGATGATGGTAGCAGCTGTCTCATCGAGCGAAGCTTTCAGGGAACGGGTCAGAAGCGGCTGTGTCTTCTTTTTTCTTCGTCGTCTTGCTTCACCCCGCGAACATGGCTGTGGACTTAACAGGAGTGCACACAAGCATCTGTGCGCAGCGATGGAGGGAAGAAAGCATAGGGTAAAATCGAGCACAATGCAGCGGTGCAGAATTTTCAGGTGCGAGGCGCAGTATGACGAAGGATACAACCTCCCTCCTGCCTCCTGTCGCAGCGTCGTCGCCCTCTCCTGCTCATCAAGTCACCTCGGCGAGCCGGTCATTCCTCCGCCTTGTTTATTTTTCGTTGTGCGCATGTCTCGCGCGGTCGGCTCGAACGATGCCGCCGCTGATCGGATGTCGAGGGGCGGGGGCGGGAGGTGTCAGCGCAGCCGAGGGTCCCTTGTCATCATCGCCAAACAGCACCGAAAGGAAACGCGAAGGGAGGGAGTCGGTGGGAAAAAGGCGCGCAGGCAGTTGTGCGGGTTCGCGTACACGCGCACACAGCCCTCACACCGCCCCGTCGTCCACAGAGCCGTCGCCCCATCGCTCTAGCGTACATCAGGTAGAAACAAAAAACGGAGCGGCATCACAACCCGCCAACCCTACACCCACAGCGATCATCCTTCGCTCGGTGCATTGCCGTCAGATCCAGCGTTCGTCGCGCTCCGAGTGCACCACGCGCAGCTTCTCCACATCGACGATGTGCATCTGCATCACGCCCTTCTCGAACCCCGCGACGAGGAAGTGCTGATCTGCCTTTTCGTTCTTGGATAACACATCAATGCACGTGCACACGCCAGTGCCCGGCTGCGTCAGCGCGTGCGAGAGACGCGGTGCCTGACGGCGGTGGTAGGCAAAGTCGATCAGGTGCAACTCGCCGCCCTCGTCCAGCGCCCACACCACCCATGGTATCGCGCCGCTGCAGCGGACTGCCACGATAGGCTGGTTGCCCACCTCCACCGTCACCTGCGGCGTTGCCTCGTGCTGAAGGTAGAGCCGCACGGTGCCGTCCTCGTAGCCCACCACAAACCAGCGCGTGTCCAGGATGCTATACTGCACACAGCACGGCACGGCAACCGTCTTCACGTGATGTGATTTGTCTCCCGACGCCGCGGCGTAGGGCAGGTGGCTGTTGCCGCAGGAGGGGCCGTACAGAGACGGCGACGCGATCCCGCCAATGCGACTGCATCGAACGACGCCCTGCGGAGCGGTCAGAACGCACTGGGTGCTGTCAGACGGCGCGAAGTCAAAGCCGCCGGTGACGCCGGCACTGTAGGTCACCGCAGCGTCGCCGCCCTCGTCTTGTTGCTGCACCACAGCGCTAGCAGCAGCAGTCGCAGCCGCTGAGTCCTTGACGAGACGCAGGCTCACACAGCTGCCGGGGTGTAAACCGTAGTCACTGTCGAGCAGACCGAGTCCGGTCGCGGCAGCGGCGCCAGGGCTGCCGCTGCTCATCTCGAATGGGTCGCGCTTCTCCGTCAGTGCCCAGTAGCACATGACGTTGGTGTCGTCCATTGAGACGAGCTGCTCGTACTGCTCCTCCTTGCGGGTGGCGACGGAAGTAGTGTTGTACCCCGCAACGCGGACCTGCCGCACCGGGGCAGTGTGACCGCCCACCTGCCAGCCCGTGTTGTAGGAAGGCAAGTGGAAGACGGCTCGCTCGTAGCAGCCGGCGGAGAGGTGCAGGCGGTCCGGCTCGCGAAGGTTCCAGATGCACGCGTTGCCATCCGCAGTGCCGCCGTAGACGAGGTGGGGGCGAGAGGGGCTGACACACATACACGTGACAGCTGAGCAGGAGACGAGCACCCGCTCCGGTGTCGTGACGTCGTGCACGCTCCACAGCAGCAGCACGGAGAGGAACGTGTCGAGAGTCGGAGACGGCCCCGTCCCATCAGCGGCCCCGTGCAGGGCAATGAGCTGGCGAGGGTTGGAGGGGTTCACCAGCACCTGCACAACGGGGCGGTGGCGCGTGGCGCGCCAGCAGAAGGTTGTGCACGAGGATGAGAACGCTGTCGGCGCCTTCGGCTTCGAGCTCTCCACCGACGCGGCGTCTGCGCCGGTCGCCGCTCCCGACGCCAAAGAATTGTTCTCATCCAGAGCGGCGATCATCACCGAAAGTGTGTTCGTGAGGAAGCGCTCCAGCAGTGCCGCATCCACCGAACGGATTTCTTTTGTACCAACTCCATTTCCAGCCGACTTAGCAGCCACTTCCCCATCCTCCTCGCCATCCACCCCGTCGTCGTCTTCGCCTGCACCCTCGGCGCCAGTGCCAGCGGCGGCGACACCGCTCCGGCCATTGCGCAGCAGCGCCTTGCGCCGCAGTTGGAAGAACTGCCTCTCCGCCTCTTCTTCCGGGCAGAGGCCGAGATCAGCCGGCGCCTGTACCCCGCGAGCCCGCAGCTTGCCCCGCTCGGCCTGGGTTCCAGCGTCCAGACGCTCCTCCTCGGGCGGCGCCTGCACTCCGACCTGTTCGCGCCCACTCTGGCCAAAGTCGCGTATGTACAGATCATAGGCGCTCTGTGGTGCGAGGTCCAGCACGACACCGCCGCTACTATCAAAGTCCACCATGCGGCGCAGCGCTGTGGCTCGCGCCAGGTCCTTCTGGAACTGTGCACGATACGCCTGCCGCTGTAGCTCACTCGGATCAAACGCAGTCACCGGACTCAGGGCCACTCTCCCAGCGGCGTCGGCCGCCGAAGCGCCGCCCTCGTCAGCGTTGCCCTTCCCTTCTGCTGCACCGGCCGCGGCGGCGCGACGGAGGAGACGACGCTCTTCACGCTCCACACGCTTCCGCTCCGCCCGCTCCTCAGCCGACTCTAGCCGTTTCCGCTCCTTTTCTTCCGTCGATCTCTTCAGCTCCGCCGTGGCGAAATTGCGACTGTTCCGAATGCTCTGTGCCACGACAGCGCTGTTCTCCGCCTCTATCGCGTTTAGCAGCGCTGCGTCCGCGTCGTCCGCTTGATCACTGCTACGGAGATCCTTCTTCCTGGCTGCGCGGCGCTCTTCCTTGGACTGTTTAGCGTTGGGAGTGATCGCATCGACGATAGGAGGTGCAGTGGCAGTGGCAGCAGCTGCAGCCGATGCTGCAGCTGCGGCTGCCTCTTGCTGCTTCTGGGCCTCACGCTGCGCTCGCTTCTTTTCCTTTCTGATGCGCCGCTCCTCTTCCGTTTCCTTCCGTTCAACCTGCGCATCGCCGGAAGGGGCGGTGGTGGTGGCGCTCGCA
This sequence comes from Leishmania major strain Friedlin, assembly GCF_000002725.2. Taxonomy (NCBI): domain Eukaryota; phylum Euglenozoa; class Kinetoplastea; order Trypanosomatida; family Trypanosomatidae; genus Leishmania; species Leishmania major. The sequence continues at coordinate 663,744 of NC_007259.2, read as the reverse complement.
GTTGCCGTCGTCTGCGAAGGTATCCTCGATGGCGAAGATGCCTCTGCGGAAGCCGCTGCACCCTTCTTCTCAGCCTCCTCAGCCTTGCGGGCCGCGCTCCGCCTCTTCTCCTTGCGCAGCCGGCGCTCCTCCTCGCTCTCCGGCATGTCTGACCTGAGGGAGAAAACAGGTAAAAGATCAGCGAGCCTCTGTTGTGTTCGCCGCCGCACCTATGTTTCTGAAAGGGGGCGTGTTTGTGTCCTCTGTGTGTGTGTTTGTCGATCTCTTCCTTCGCCTGTCAGGATGTGTACCTCACTATGCGCGCGCATGCACTTCAGTGGATGAAGGTGGCTCTGCCGTGGCGGTCTTCCTTCGCTAGCCGGTGCACAACCACTTTTCTGTACGCTTCGCCCTGTCGCCTCCGGGTGGTTTCGGTGCTGCGGATCTGCACAGCTGCGCTTAGTACGCGTCCGTCTGCTCGCTTCCGTAGGCTTGTGTGTACGGACGATGCGGAGCCCGACAAAAAGAAAAATGAAACAAGGAGAATGAGACAGAGAGGGAGAAGCGAGATGACAGGCAAAACCACGACACGCCAGCAGCGGTGTGATGGGAACCGCTACACAGCTAGGCCAAGAAAAAAATCGCCGGCTGAGCTCATCGCCGTGGCAGCTGCTGACCCAATATGTACACATATATATGTATACACATATCTGCCCCTGCGCACATGCGAGCGTGCCTCCGTGAAGAGAAGACGAGAGCGCTCCCATGCGGGCACAGCATGCAAAGCCCTCTGGCTCGTCTCGTCAAGAGCAGCTCGTCACCATTTCCTCTGCAGTCTTCCTTCGCCTTCCTGATGCCGGCCGCCTCATCGTGATGTCATGATCCAGCGCCCACTCGTTGTGAGGACGCCGAGCAGCCTGCAGCCTGCCCTCTGGTGCGGCTGCGGGCTCTCTGGCGTCGGTGGACAGGGCTTGGCTGGCGCTGTGCCGAAGAGCCGTGTCGTCATGCTCACGCCTGGGCCAGACCACTACGAGTCGTGCCCGCGTATACAACAAGTACACGCATCCGCCTGCTGTTTCTCCTGCTACTACTGCGCTGCGGTCATGTCGAGCGTAGTTCTGGGTCTCGGCTGCTGTGTATGCAGTAGACTGGCAGTGGGCTGAACGACGCCGAAGGGCGTCGGTGTGCCCAGCTTCTTGCAAGTATGCGATAGCATTCTGTGTTCTGCACAAGACGCCTTCCACCCGGGCGGGCCTGCAAGGCATGTGGCCGCCTCCCAGCTTTTCAGCATTCTGGCGTATTACGAGACGAGGAGCGCAGTGGCGGCGCCTCCGTCCGAAGGCAAGAGGACGTACGTACAGGTGTAACCCCCCTCCTTCTCCGCGATCCCGTTCTCGAGGGCGAAGTTGCAGCACTGGCAGCCTGGCTGTGCTGCAGTGAGCCTACTAGACGGATACACACCTCACGTCCGGCTACACACCTACAGGTGTCCTGGTGGCGCAGCCAGTTCTCTCGATTACATACAAAGCAAGGTCGCACCCAGCCCTCGTGTTACCGGAATGGACGCCAACTCGCACCACCCGGTGTGGGACACGAAAGGACCGCCCGACCGAGCCCGGTCCATTCTATACGATGGGCCCCATCGTAAATACTTGACGTGAGCAAAGGAAGGAGGACACCCCAGCACAGCACGGCGCCGACGGGGCCACGGAGACGTCACCGGACGTCACCCGGGCGCTCGACTGCCTCACCTGCGACTGGGGTACCGTCACCACGGCGCCGAGCCACGGCTGCACGATACAGTTCACTATTCATTTTGAGGAAGCATACGACGCGATGCCGCCAGGGTTGACCGGAAGAGGATCGCTACCCCCCATCACCACCTTCACCTTTCCGGCGTAGACCTCCACTCAAGGTGCGGCGCTGGCTGACATGCTGCAGCGGCTATCGAAGTAGACACGGCCCGACCTGCCGAGGCGAGGGGGTGGTCAGCGCACAGGGGTAAAGTCCGTCAAACCGTTCCCCTGCGCTTCCTGCACGGCGCTGCGTCAATCAGGGCGACGCGATGGTGCCACCGCGTCGCAGAGCAGTGCTGGCAGAAGCGGAAGGACACACCTCTAGCACCTCCACGCCAGAGCATCCGCAGTCGTCGTGAGCACCCCACCAAGCATGCAGAGAGCGGAGACCCACTCGAAGCGGCCGACACTTTGCCCTCATGATTCCATGACGCTGCTGTGCCGCACCAGCTTGCATTTCTCCGCGACCGCGCGAGGAGGCTATGTCGCTCATTTCGCGCGGGGGGCGCGCAGTTTCGGCTGCGGTGTCGCCACAAGACTTCGGCAGCTCTCACACGAGTATGCAGGTATCGGCCCTCTCGGAGTGGCGCACACGCGCACGCGCCCCTCACGCGCAGCGGCCGCATGCACTTCGACGCATCGACCCCCTGGCGGGTGGTGGGCGGACTCTCTGAAGTGAGGAAGGCCAGCGGCACGCAGGCAATGACTCCCCCGCTGTGTGGAGCTCCCTTACTCGCTGTGGGCGAATGGTGCGACACAGACAGAGAACAAGTCGGGAGAGGCCGCGATGGTTCATGACAACCATGCACCCGTCGGCGCAGCGACAGCAGGCTGCGGCCCCCTTGCTTGCCGCTGCCGCGCTGGGCGTGGTGCAGTGGTGCTGGAGCTTGACCTACTGCGAGGACAACGGGATCAGCTAGGGCGCAGTCAGGTGCGTGTGGTCGCTGCTGCGGGCTCGCTCTCGCCTCCTCAGGGTGGCCGGCACGGGCCCTACAAGGGCTAGGGGGTGTTGTGGTGTGGCATGATGCGGCACATGGGGGCACAGGTGCTGGCGCTGCTGGCCCGTCGCGCGCGCCCCTCGCTTCCGCTTGTCTCTGGTGGCTGTGGGTTGGGGCAAGAGGACGGCGCCGACAAGCTTGCCAAGCCGGCGGGGGCGCTGACGCCAACTGCGTGGATCGCGGACCTGGCCGCCGGTCTCAGACGCCGGGCTGGCATCCCCCGAAACCGCGCTGCACGGCGCCACGCGCTGCGGTGGGGGCTCCTTGGGGGAGGGTGGCAAACACCTTGGATGCTGAGCGGCGCAGCTGAGCACGTCTCTGCGCCTTACAAAGATCGTGCCATGCATAGAGGCATCACCTAGCCGCACGGTCTCGGCGGTGCGCCAGTTGCTGGTGTAGCACGCTGCCACGAAAAATCGACATGTGGCACCCACTGCTTGTTGGGTAAGCTCGAAGAGCTGTCCGCCGTGTCGCCGAAACGGTGCCGGCTCCTACGGTCGATGGATGCTGTTGGTGCTGTCGTCATTGTGAGCGGCCCCCTTCTGTTTTTTGCGGCGCATCCCTCGTTTCGCTGGCGATGGTGGGCGATGCATCTTTTCGGGCACTGTCGCTGACTGCGTGCCACTACCTCCCGGCAAGTCGAGCATTTTCTGCTCCTGCTCGGCGTGGTCCTCAGCACCACCAATACCCTGCGCGCGGCGCCGAGATCCGTGAAGATGGTGTGTGCGTGTGTGCCTGTGTGTGTGTGTGTGCGTGAATGCCGCAACCAGATGCTGAGGGATATGGCCAATGACCTCAATGCTGAACACGGATTTCCTGAGTATCGTCTGCGTCCCTGACGTAGGCAATGGTGGAGAACAGGAAAAGGTAGCCTCTTCCGAGGCAGCGGACAGCACACATGAATCGATGTCAGCTGCTGGCATGTCAGCGGGCTGCTACTCGGTCAGTGGAGGCTTAGCGCATGCAGTGCTGCCGCAGGTCGCCAGTGGAGCAGCCGGCAGCTACGTTGCGGCGGCGCTCAAAGCGCTGCAGTATCCGCTGAGCCCGTTTGTGCGCGCCGGAAGTGGAGAAGGAGGCGAGCCGGCAGCCCTTCCTCGGGAGGTGCACACGTCATGCGTGTGATGCGTACGCATCGGTGCGTGTTGCACCTTCGCAGTCGAGATGAGCTCCGGGCAGCACCCACACGAGCTCCGACGTCTGCCGTCAGACCCATCGCAGGCAGCGGGGCCTAAAGAGGGGGAGGGGACAAGAAGCGACAAGAGAAGGTGAAGGTGGGTGGGTGGACGTCAAAGAACGAAAGAGGCGACCGGAAAGCAGGTGTGGAGAGGAGAGCAGGAACATGGAGGAGTGACGATGTCAAGCGGGGCAGTGCAACCGCCCAACGGTGCACAGATGTGTCGCCCCCACCCGCAAACACGCGCACAGGGAGAGGGGGAGGGGCACAAGGGCACGCCGCCTCTTTCTTTCAGGTGCGCTGGAGACGACACGAAAGCACAAAGATATCGCGCTTGGGTGGTGTGTATGTGTGTGTGTGTGTGCGGTGTGCGGAGCGGGCGGAGGCGGGTAAAAAGACGGGAGCGACGGTAGATGCGTCGTCTTGCCCAGTTAGCTGTACTCGTTCCTTGTCGCGGAGGACAACAGCAAAACAAAGGAGAATAACATGTCGCTTCTTGAACCATGCACACAACGCACAAAATGGGCTGCAGCTGTCGGCGATGGCGTCGCTCCCGCCGAACGCTGCCCTCACACACACACACGAGCGTACAGGAGCACCGAAGATAATAAGAACATGAGACAGAGTGCAGCCTATTTGCCGCGGGCCATGTCGCGCATGGCACGACAACGGCGTGAAAGCAACGGAGAAGTAGCTCGAGTGCGGTTGGGGCGAGGGGAGAGAAGGTATGAATGCGGAAACCGTCACACCACCGCGAATGTACACACACACAAACACATAGAAAGATCCACACCAGAGCCTGGGGTACCCCCCCCCCTCCTCGACAGCGTCTTGCCCCGTGCTGTCCTCCGCCTTTCCTGGGAGCCCCTCTCACGATCATCTACAACCGCTGCAGCAGCAGCGCTTGGGCGTTGGAGTCGCTGCTGCTGTTGCTGTGATGGTTTATGTTGTGCAGGTTGCTACCGCCACCCTTGTAGCCGTGATTACCGCTGCTGTGTGACATAGTGCCATCATCACTGCGGTGCTGATGATGTTGCTGATGCTGGTGCTGATGCTGATACGGGTACTGTTGCTGTTGTTGTTGACGCACAGCGGGGGCGTAGTTGTGTCCGCCGTAGGACGGATACCCACTGCCCTCCATCGGAATCGACACCGTCTGGTTGGTCGCGTAAGGACGCTGACCCGAGTTGCCGGTGCCGCCTCCGTTGTTCACGCTGTAGCTGCCCTGTATCACCGGGGAGGACATGGAACCGATACGTACGTGCGCTTGCTGAGCGTGATGCTGGTGCTGGTGCTGCTGCTGCTGCGCGTAATGGTGGTGCTGGTGCTGCTGTGACAGTGGCCCCATGCTGCGATTGCCGTGATGACTAGGAGAGAGGCCGTACCCACCGGGGCTGCCGGCGCCACCAGCGCTACTTCCTGCAGCAGCACTAACGGGCACGGTGTAGTACTTCTCCTCAGGCGTGCTAGCCGAAAGCGACATCACCGGGTAGGCCGAGAGGTACGCACCGCCGACGCCGCCACTGTTGCACGCTCCGCCGGGGCTGTACATCTGGTGTGGGTGATGATGCATCGTGGCCTCTACTGCGCCCGGACCGTAGACGTTGCCCTGAAGCGGAGACGCGGAGGCTGTGGACGATGACGGCGGTGGCAGCTGTGAACCAGTCGCGCCACCTACCGCGCTGTCACGTGTCAGAGGCTGCTCCGTCACGGGCACCATCGCCTCCCCGAGCGGGCCACCGTTGCGGGCTTCTTCGCTCGTGTCTTGGCCAGCGAATGCCTCCTCCAGCTCACTCACCACCTGTTCCAGCGCCGCCGCGTTCCCACGCCGTCCTCCTGAACCTTGGTGATGTTTGCTCTGCGTTGGAGAGATGGCCAGTGATGGCGACTGCTGCGGCGTCGCGGTGGAGGTGGGCGAGGATGTGGCCTTACCGCTTGTCGACTGCAGCTGCTTTGACTGCCTCCCTCCCTTGGCAGCCGTGTTGCTGGCCTCGCTAGTGCCGGGGGGGTGGAAGATGAGCTGCGGCTGACACATGCGGCGGATGGCCGGAGTGCACAGCAGGGAGGGCTTTGTGCAGCCCGGGCACTGCGGCACTTCCGTCAGCGCCGCCGCATCCGCCCCCTCGCAGCTCCACGGGCAGTTAAGGTGACTGTGCTTGCGGATGGCCTCAATGGTGCGCGGAAACAGCATTTCCAAAACGCCCGTCTCACGAACCGTGCACTGCGAGTGCGGCGCAGGGTAGCCTGGGCATAGCTGCACCTCCCCACCACCACCGCCCCCGGTCTCCACCGCGCTCCCCGGGGAGCCGTACACTGAGGCCCCGTTCATCGCACCCTGCTGAACGCGTGCTTGGCCGGCGACACCGTTCGCGGCGCTGTCGGTCCAGCTGCGGCTGCTGCTGCTCGCGGCACTGAAAGCAGACCACTGCGACGTCGGCGACGCGGCAGCTTTCGCGGCGGCAGCCCCGGCTCTTCGGCGTCCAGTCGCACCAACACCACCGGCGGTGCGACTCGCACTGGCTGAGGCACCGACGCTCGTCACGTCCATCTGCATCACGTCTCCGCCGAGCTCCTGCGACGCTACATCCAAGAGTCGAAGCCCTTCCAGGAACGCACGCTGAATGCGCTGAAGGTGGTTGCGACACACCCCACGGACCATGTTACTGCTCCACCGCAGCGGGTCCAGCACGTTCATGTCACGAACAGGGAAGACGGCAGTGTTGCACGATGGGCACATCAGCCCGGCGTCCTCAGCAGCGCACCCGGCACGGTTTAGCTGTACTAGAGAAGAAGTGCTGGTGCTGCGGTGCTCCGATGCATTTTGTGCAGCGTTGGTATCCGTCTGCTGCTCAGGTCGCTGTGCTGGCTGTTGGCGTGCTTCGTACCGTGCCTGGCGCTCCGCGCGCCGCGAGCGGTTCACTTGGTCCAACAAGTGCTTCACACCGCTCACGGTGAGCAGAGGCTGCTGGCGGCGGCGCACAAGATGGCCAATCGCCGCCTCACCCTCCGGAGTCAAGCCGAGAAAGGACAAGTCCGTAGCCGCGCGGTTCGACGCGGCAACACCTTCCAGCGGTTTGCTGTGCGCTGCATCCACCTCGAGGTAGCTAAGGTCCAGCGGAGTTGAGGTGATCTTGTGCAGCGGCAGTGGGCCGAAGGCTGTCACACAGTACCGGTCGAAGTCGAAATAAGCGTAGAACTTCAAGAAGCGCGCGAACAGGGTCAGCGGCGACAAGGGGCGCGGCGGCGCAACAGTTGTATCATGGCCCGCAGGGTGGGACGGTGACCGTCCTGGCTGCCCAGCCGAGTCACGATCGTGACAGTGGCCGCCGCGGTTGCTACTCGTCGGGCTTGTAGTATCGCTTAGGAGCCCTTCACCCTCCCGGTCCGCCTCAGCCCCCTTCGTGGTGGAGGCTTTGGCCGCCGTGGTCGCCGGTGCACTAGACGAGGATGCGAGATTTTGAAGCACAGATTCCTCCTCCTCCTCCTCCGCGGTGCTGTCGCCGCTCATCAGGGACTCCAACGTCACGGCCGCCGTCGCCGCCGCTGCGGCCGTGCCGTCACCATCACTTTCAGTCTGCCCAGCGTCGGCGTCCTCGAGGAATTCCACCGTGTTCAGCATCGAGATCAGCATCACCGTCGCCGCGTAGGAGCCGATGTACCCGGCTTGCCCACCCAAGATGTGGGCCTCGTAACAGCACCATGCCTTAAGGAGCAGCAGTGTGCGCTTGAGCACGTGCTGGTCCCCGATCACTGCGTCCATCTCGTGCAAGAAGCGCACGCAGTTGACACCGCCAAATTGGCCAATAGTGATGTCGTAGTTGCATCCCTCCATCGCCAGCTTCAGCACGCGCACCTCTGCCATAACCAAGGAATCGACAAAGACAGGCGTCTTGAAGCTGCGCAGGTAGTCCCGCACGCGGCCGAGTACCTCACCGGACGCGATGCTCAGCACCGCTGGCGCCACAAGACGCGGGCAGCCGTCCGTGGTTGTCGTTAGCTGCATCGTGCCATCAACGCTGCCGGTGCTGCTGTCGGTCGTCACAGGGAGCATGACCGCTTTTGCGGAGGCGTCCAGGGCGGCGCCGCCGCCGCCGCCATCGCTGAGCAAAGATGACGACAGCGGCTGCGGAGGCGAAGGTGGGGGCGTCAGTGTGGACTCCCTCGCCACCAAGCCGTCAACCTCCACCGTCACATCATTGTCGCCGTCCGGCAGCACGGTGCGCATGTTCACGCTGCCGAAGATGTAGTAGGAGATGTCGCCATAGTCGTGGCCGGTCTGTCGGCCGGCGTGGCGCAACGCGGCTGTGATGTACCCAGCCAGCGTCTCCAACTGACTGCGGCGGCGCTGCAGGCACGCCAGCGACGGCGTCAAGTATGTCAGCAGCTCGCGCTCGATCAGGCGACAGAGGCGCGGGCTCACCTCGGGCGTGAACTGAAAAAGTGACCGCGGCGCCGCATCCGCCGCGATGTCCGCTGCCATCACCTCCTCTCGCGGCAACCTCCCCTCACCGTTCACCGCTGCGCCGCCATCCCTGGCCATCATCGCCCCCGGCACACCGCCGCGACTGCCGCAGCTTACATAACTACTATTGACGCTGCCATTGTTGGGGACACCGGCAGCCGCCGCCACTGTTGCCGGTGCGGCGCTGCTTGATGGATAGTAGGACATGCCAGACGCGTTTGCCGCTGGCATCGGAGGTCGAAAGCTAACGTTGCGCTGGGGTTGCTGAGGCACCGGCACCATGCCCTCCACGGGCACCTGCGACGGCACCCGGCTCGCGGCGTCTTCTCCCTTGTACTGCATCGAGCCGCCGACGCCCCCGCTGGATTGGCCCTGCGTGTTCGAGAAGCCGGCGCAGTCGTCACGGCCACCGCCCTCAGCGCAACTGCTTCCCTCACCTGTTGCCATGATCAGCCCTCCCTGCATCGCATTCGCATCGGCGCCGTTCGTTGAGGGGACGCCGCCATGAAAGTAAGGCTGTGAGTTGTAGCGAAGGTTCTGATAGTAGTACTGCTGCTGCTGATATTGCTGCTGTGATTGCGAAGAGCATTGCGTGCCGCCACTGCTGCCACCACCACGGCGGTGCGCCGAGCCGTGGCGGGTGTGGCCGCTGTTCGCTGGATACGAGCCACTACCAGTACTGCCACCGCTGCTCATCAGCACGGGCTGAGGTGGATAGGGATAAGGTGTTTGCTGCTGCTGAACGTGCTGCTGTTGCCGCTGTTCCTCCTGCAGGTTTCGCCCCACACCCTGATGGCTCATCTGTGCATGCGCAGGCGACATGCCGGCGGCTCCTCCTCTGCCGCAATCACTCATCCCGCCATGATAATAACCATACGTCCCACCCGACCCGCTGCTTTCATGGCGGATGTGGTGGTGGTGGTGGTGGTGGTAGTTGGAGGCCATCATAGACATCATCATCATTGCCGATCCCCCTCGACCGTAAGTACTGCCCTCACCCCCCGCGCAAACAGCTGTGGCGGCACTCGTGTAGTCGCCGCCGCCGTCATCAGTGCCACTGGCGCCGCCATTCATCGAGTAACCCGTCATGATCGGGTCACCTGCGCCGTTGCCGCCTTGCGCACCATTGGCCATCATCACGAACTGCCCGCGTGCTCCGCCGAGGTGTTGGGGATGAAACTGCGGCTGCGAAAGGTTGTTGTACAGCAGAGAACCGCCGCCGCCGCTACCGTGGCCCTGGCTGTAGCCAGGGCCCAAGAGTGCGCCATGTGCGACCCCACTGGAGTTGCCGCCGCCTCCAGGCATCATCGGGATAGGTGGCGGCGGCAACGAGCCAGTCGCCGGGACGGCGCTATTCACCGTGGTGCTGCCGCCGATCGGAGTGCCCGTGCCGCCGGCAGTACTGGCAATCGCCTCCGCTGGCATGGCAGCGTCCTCTTCTTCGACCGCGCTGGACGCTACCGCTGCTCCCGACTTCTTCTTCTTGTTTTTCTTTTTCTTGCGCTTCCTGGCGGGTGTGACAACGGCCGTGGTGTCGCCCATGTCACCTGCCAAAACGTTGTCCTGACAGTGAGTGTTGTCCGTCACTGGCAGCGTGTATGATGGCAGCAGTGGCGGCGATGACCGTGCCGCCGTGGGACTGCTGTTCGCCGACGCACCCGCAGTGTAGGGAGTCGGGTCGCGGCCATCTGGCGCGTTCGAGAACTGCGCGCCACCCCCATCATGCGACGTATCACCTCCCTTGGCGCGTGCCGTGTCCTGCGCGTGAGGTGCGCGCTGCAGCAGCGGTGTCGCAACTGTTAGAAGCTGAGGAGTACTGGTGCTGCTCTGTTTACCGCTACGCTCGCTGAGCGGAGTGGGTGAGCTGCAAGACCCTGTGCCACCCCCTGCGCCACCGGCAGCAGACGGGGTGGAAAGTCGGGCGCTGAAGATGTGGCTGCCATTGCATCTGGTTGTTGGTAGCGAAGCACTGCGCCGCAGCCGCGATGGCGGTGTTGTGGAGGTAGCTCTGATTGCCTGCTTGCGATCACAGCACAGTCGCGGCGTGGACGCACGGCTGCCTCCCACGTTGTTCAGGTTGCCGGTGTCAAAACTCTCGCTCTCACTCGCGCGCAGGCACTCCGCCCTCGCCAGCGGGGACGGCGGCGAGCTCATGCAGATGAGTGGGACCGCTGCTGAGGGTGCGTCGGCGCTGTGCATAGACATGATGGAGTCTCTGTGACGGAAAAGCCGGGCAGGCGGATGACTAGCCGTGCCTGGTGAGGTTGTGGCCGTTGCTTCAGCGACGTTGTGCAGTGAGTCCGGCAGCCACATGCGGTCCTTCTCACCGCTGCCGAGATCCTGGGTTCGGGGGGAGTGTGTATCGGGCAAGCTAACGTTTCCGAGACTGCTGCTCGGGGAGCCGGGCTTGCTGCTAGAGCCTGCTGCTGCGAGAACACTTTTTCGAAGCGCTGGCATCGCGGCATCACAACTGGTGTCGGCAGTAGACGCCACAACTGGTGACGAGTCACCGCTGCTTCTCAGGGTACCGCTAGCCTCCATATTGCATATATATATATATATATATATATATGCACGCTACCGCCCTTGTATGACGGTGTTATGTGTCTAAGGGAGAAATGGCAGGTAGCAACGCCTTATATGCATAGCACTGCCGTGCAGCACACTACGCGCGTGTTAGTGTGCGCCAGTGACTCGGCTGCGTACTCTAGAGCCCCGCGTTCTCTTCGCGGTGTTCCTCTTTCTCAGCCGACCCGATTCTACACTGCTGCCACAGATGTAGGAGAGTCAGCAGTCGGTGCTGCGCCTGCGCGTGCCTGCAGGTGTATGTGCAAGCGCAACGGCACGAGGGGAGAGGAGCAATACAAACAAACAAAAAGAATGTCAGAGGAAGAGGGAGAGGGAGAGGGAGAGGGAGGGAGAGGGAGGAGCCCGAATCAACGAGAGAAAAGCGAGAACAACAAAAAACAAAAGAAGAAGGCAATCGCATTCGACGAGGCACGCGCGCGGATGCAAATCTGCTCGGGAGATGGGGCACACGCACGCACGCACACGCAACGACAACAGTAAAGGGTAACAGCAACCGACGCCCGAGAAGGAAAGACAATGCGAGAAGCAAGCGAGTGAGACAACAAAGACAACGCGAACTCACGCCGGCGAGAACCCGAAGCTGCGCCAATGAATCAACCAATCGGCGACGAGGACAGGGAAGAAAGAGGGAGGAGGGTGGACAACCTCACAACATGAGCAAGCAATCGAGATAGAGAGTGATGCAGAAGAAGCGAAGAAAAAAACAACAGAGAACGCAATGATGACGGAGCGCAGCGCGGCAGCAACCACAATCACCGCAACACCGATGATGACAAACCCCGACAGCAACGCCCACACGACGAAACAGACACGGCCAAAGAGCGATAAAAAAGGAGGAAAGTTGTAGGACGAGAGAGCAATGAAAAACAAAAACGACGATGACGACAACGACAACGACAACGACAACGACAACGACAACGACGAAGAAGCTTGAGGTAAGAGAGGAAGTCGGAAGTAGAGGCCAAGAAACGATGCGAGGAGACGTGAGAGAGGCCGCGTGGGTGAGTTTGTGTGTGTGTGTGTGTGTTGGGGGATGGAAAGGGGGGGAAGAAGAATGTCCTAAAACGAACCGACGAAAACAAATAGACCGGAACCCAGAGAAAGAGAAACAGACAAAGAGCGTGAAAGGTGAGGCGCCACCCACAGACACAGACACACCCACAGACAGAGACAATACAAGCACGAGTACGATTGCGACAGCAGCGGCGATCCACAGAGACACGGACGAGGAAGAGAATCAGAAGCTATAGAACGAAAAAAAAAACGAAGAAGGGGGCGGGGGCACAGTAAAGCGCGAGGGTGTGCAGAGAAGGTGGGAGGGAGAGAAGTGGAAAGAGTTTGTGGAGTGAAGTATACACAGATATTGATGGGCTTGGGGAAGGGAGGGGAGGATACCGCAGAGATGTACAACCATGCAAAACTAGTCGGGGACCCAAACAAAAAGACGGAAAAGGACGAGAGAGAGAGAGAGAGAGAGAGACCAAACTATAGCGACGAAGAAAAAAAGGGAAGGGGAGGGCTGCGGCGTGACCACAACGCCAGAGGAGGTGGCCTACGGACGTACGAAATGGCAGGAAACGAAGAAAATACAAAGGCGTAAAGTCAGCAAAGGCAGACGAGGAGGAGGAGGAGAGGGGGGGGCGCTTGTGTGCGTGTGCGATGATGACAGCGACGCAGACGGACACAAGCACGCGCACGAGAAGAAACGAATACGGCTATTGTGGTTTGGGAGGTGAAGGAGAAGGTGCGGAGAGAAAGAGAGGGGGTGGAGAGGAAGCCGGCACAGCGAGAAAGTAGCCACACCCTACACAGTGATGAGCCAGCGAACACAGAAAGGAGTGCGGCAGTAAAAAGGATGGGCGTTTTGGGGCGCGAATTCTTTCTTTTTTTTGTTCTTCCTCTAGGTCGAGCCAAAGATCAGTAATGCAAGGACGGGGAGGGTGAAGGTGGTATCTGATGTTAGTCGATGCGCTTCTCCTCGTCAGTTCCCACTGAATATCTGCTTTCGCTTTCGAAGCGTCTGTTTTCCTCCGATGCCGATGCAGCTGTCTTCACGCTTCGTTTTTTTTTCCTTGTCTTCCCGCAGCTACAGTGCTGCGATGCGTCAGGCAACCAGCCACACACTCTCGGCAGGAATGCTTACTCGCTTTCTCTCTTACCCCTCTTTAGGTCCGCCCCTGCTTGCTTGTCGGCCTTGACGGTCGTTTACACTTGTGGCTGTTTGTTTGGGGTATGTGTGTGCGTGTGTGTGTGTGGGGGGGGGGGGGAGGGGGGGGAATGACTTGGCTCGGTGTGCGCGACGAGGAAACAGCAGCAAAATTCAAGATAAAATGAAAAGACACGCACACACAAAATATATATATAGGTATATATAGGTATATATATATATATCATACCAACGACTATGACGTCGTGTGCAGCCAGCGCGGCTGCAAGCGAGGTACAAAGACAGACAGACTCACACACACACACGTACACACACAGGAGGGGAGGAGGCGAGCGCCAACCCCACGAAAGAAAAAAAGGGGAAAAGAAAAATGAAAAAAGGGATAAAAACCTCGCCTACTTAGTTAATCGATGCGAAGTCTTTGTGTGTGCGTGTGTGTGTGTGTATATCGTAGCTGTTATTTCTGATATTGCTGTTAAGCAGCCTGTATACTGTAAGGGAGGGAGGGGAGGGGGGCTTCACTGATGACAAATCTCCTCGATGCCGTTCCGTGTGCGTTCGCGGTTTATCTTCGCTTTCTTCGGCTTCTTATTCTCTTCTCGACTTCTCACGCCTCTCGTTTATGATGACTCTCTCGCTCTGCGATGTCGCTCTCTCTCTCTCTCTCTCCTCCACCACCACCACCCCGCTGTGTCGCGTCGGTGTTGAATAAGAGAAGACGAGCCGGCAAGCGGGGGGAGAGAGAGGGGACGCCTCGGAAGAGAAAAAAAAAGGAACGCAAGTGTGTGCGTGAGAGAGAGCGCGCGGGGGGGGGGGGGGGACGCCGACACACCGACACAGAAACGCGCGTTTTATTTTGTGTGTGTGTGTGTGTGTGTGTGTGTGTGTGTTTGGAGGGGGAAGGAGGAAGGGAGAGAGGTTGTTGTTGTTTCGGCTGCTGTGCGTATGTTTGCCGAATGAATGTATGCAAGGAAGATGCGGTGGTGGTGAGGGGTGGATGTGAGGCAGCCAAGCTAACGGAGAAGAGCGATGCTGTGCGCAACAGCAACTCTCCTGTAATCTTTCCTCTCACGCCTGCTGTGTCTTCCGCACCGTTGTTGCGATATGGAAAACGAGGCTCTGGCGTCGACACGGAAAGAGGGACAAGGATGCGGGAGAGAGAACGCTAAAGAAAACAAAACAAAAACACGAAGACGCAAACCTGGGAGGAGACGCTGATGCCAACAGTGAAGTGATGATGAACACACGCGCTCGCACAAAGACAGAGTCCAAAAATAAAAAAAGGAAAAGGGATTGCAACAGATGGCAGCGACAAGTCGCCAAAGGTAGGATGCCTCCTCCTCCTCCTCCTCGCTCTCTCTCACTTGACCCCGTTACCCTGAGTCGACAACGTAAAACGACAAGAACGAGCACCTCCAGCGTAACAGCAACCGCGACAACGACAGCAACAGCAAAGTAGCGCCAGGATAATCAGCCAAAAATAAAAAGGAGGCGAGCAAGTGCCAAGATACATGCACTCGAAAATCGAAACAAAAAACGAAATCGACCGCCAGAAACTCACAGACAGGCAGACAGAGAGGGTTCGTAGTCAACAAATATAATATAGATATCTATATATATATATATATAATATTTGTGGGTGTGGGTGTGGGTGTAAAATAGCCGCGGAGGTAGTGGTAGAGAGAAAAGCAGCGCGAACACGCAGAGGTGCGGAGGGAGGGGGGGGGGGGGGGGGGCGGAGTGATCACACAGGAGGGAGACACGGATTACAGAGACGCAAAACACCAAAAGGGAGAGAAAAAGAGAGAGAGAAAACGGCAGGAGCCGTGGAATGCCTTCCCTCGCCGAGTCACAGACAGAGAAACAGATAGGCGTACCCAAGAACGCCTAATAGTGACAGCAGAGACCACGACGACTGTGGTGTGCAGTCGCCGGCTCAACAACAACAACAACTGCCAAGCAACACGACAGAAACGAAAACGAGAGAAGTGTGAGAAAGGCGTAAGCCGAAGGAGGCAACACACTTCGCAGGACGACAGAGAGTGACAGACAGACAACGAAGAGAGAATACAGCAACGAGCGCACGCAGCACAGGACAACACGAGAACCAGCAACGAGAAAACAAAATAAAGGGGGGTGGCGTGGAAAGGTCGAAATATAGAGAGAGGGACAACGACAAAGGAAAAGATGAAGGACGAAGTCAAGCAGGATGTCCAGCACACAAGTCGAATAAGCAACGCGGCTATGTGAGAGAAAGAGAGACACACACACACAGACAGATACAGACAGACAGGGGCGCAGAGACGCAGAGAGGAAGGGAGGGAGCGTGCTACCTTCCAATTGATATACAGAGTCCCACAACAGCCAAGAGCAGTCGTGCTATCGAAGCAGCGGAAACGGCTGATGCGTGGCGATGTCCACACACAGAAAAAGGAATGCACTTACACGAAATCCGTACACACGCAGAGAGATCGACCGGCAAAGAGAGAGGCTGTCAGCCGCACGGCTGTGTCGGTGACAGCTCTGCTCGCGCGCGCGCACCAAACAGGCGTCCGTGCGTCTTTCTGTTTGGCCCGCTCGTTTTCGTGTATGTGTGATGATAGGGGGGATGCGCGCGCGTGTGCGTGAGTGAAGGGAGAGGAAGATGACCTCGGAGGTTTGATTCCCTGTTCTTTCGCTCCTTTTTTGTTGCTTGTTGTGGGTGTCGTCCGTGCCGTGGTGGTCGCTCGACGCAGAGATATGGGCAGCGATGAGGGCAACGGGGAGAGAGAGAAGTTGAGGGAGCGGTGAAAGAGGGCAAGCCATTCACGAGCCACAGTCGCACGCACCAGCAGCGCCAGCGATGGTGTTCGAGAGGTGGCGAGCACCGAGGCTGACAAGAGAAGACAGAACCCTACGACACAAAGAGAGCGAGAGAAGAAGGGAGGAGCGCAAGGAAGAAGAGGACGACTAAACCTGCAGGATCAGTGTTTGCTTGCAGCTGTTCATGCGCGCCGGACTTCAAGGAAAACGCAGCGAGCTCTCCGCAAGCACTGACAAGTACAGAGCGTCCGTGCAGTGTCGACGGTCTCCCGCCCCACCCGAAATCTAGCTCCTCTGGCCCTGGCAACGGAGTCTTGGCACAAGGGGGAAAGATAGTGTGGCACAGATCACTGACAAGAGACTGAAGCCCACACGAAAAGAGAAAGACGCACACATACACACAGACCACCATCTACTCACTTGGTCTCGCGTCATAGAGAGATAGCAGCTGCGCCGTGGACAGCAGGGGGCATGGGGCTCTTTCAAGACCTTGAGCCGTCCCCGGACGTGTGCTCAGTTGCCTTCGCTCGTTCTTCGAGTGTTCCCTCCTCTCTGCCTACATATGGAACTGCAGTGTGCTGAGCTGCATCGAAAGGGGTTACACGCCGTGGGTCATCTGCTGCGGCTCATGAGACACACAGACACACACACACACACACACACAGAGAGAGAGAGAGAGACAGCGGCACGCTGTCCTTTTCGCTTGCACGCACGTGTGCTCCTCGCAAAACAAAAAAAAAACCTGTGCAATGACAGCAATGGTCTAAACACCACACGCAGAACGAGTGATGAAGGGCAACGATGAGAGAGAGACGCACGCACAAGGAAGAAAGCGACGCGGGAGAGCACCACTCGACAGGCATCAGTGGCGCGCGCGCGCCCCCCCCCGTCAGAGCTGGTGTGCAGATCTGCGCAAACACCGAGCTACACGCGGAAGAGATGGCAGCAGGCAAGACCGCACCCACCAACACAGCGGAGGGCGACAGCGTCTTCTGAAGGGCAGACGTAAACGTCAAGAAGCCAAATAAAAAAAAAAATGATGCGATCATGGTGCCGACAAGGCGAGACGTGAAAGAAGACGACAAAGAAACACGCACGGAAAGAGTGAGACCGAGCGGGCACGTGCAACAGACACGCACACGCACACGCGCAGAGAGAGAGAGAGGGGAGTTTGTGTGTGCGTGTGTGTAGTGATGGAGCAGGCAAACGCCGAAGCGAACAAACAAAAATTGATCATACACGTCCGTCATTACGGACGAAGGAAAGTGATGAGAAAGAGGAGGAATAGAAACAAAGACGACGAAGGCGCCTCCACAAGCAGCACTGCTCCTCGCGCTACGTCATCCTCCTCCTCTAACCTCCTCACATCAAATTCTTCATCTTCTCCAACACTTGCGGGTACTTCTGCGTGATGAGTCGCATGTCCTCCATCTGTACGTATCCCTGCTTGCGGATGTCCAGAAAGCCCATGAGCCGACGCGCCTCCTCATCAATCACGCGGCGCACCTCGCGGTCGTTGACGTCGTAGTCGCCTACGTAGCGCGTTGCTGCCGTGATGACAGCCTTGATGTCCGTCAGTGACAGGAAGCCGTCGCCGTCGTCGTCGTAGGCGTTAAAAACTACGTAAAACAGATCGTCGGTGCTGTACACGACTGCTACATGGTACATCAGAAACTTCTTGAAGGTGATCACCCCTTCGTTGTTGATGTCGTACCCGCGAAAGAGGTGACCGTAGTAATCGATGCCCTCCTCCTCTGCCGCGTCTTTGTCGGCGCCCGCGTTGGCCCCAGCAGCCGCCTGCTGCCTCTCCCCTTTGTAGCGGCTGGCCCCTAACTTGTCGAAGATGCCGCCCTGCTGCCACCTGCGTTGCTCTTGACGAATTCTACGATTCTTGAACACGCCGACGCTCTCCACGTACTGTTTGAAGAGGAGCGGGGTCATGACCCCAGATGGAGCGGCCTTCATGAAGCGGGTGTGCAGGAAGCCGATGGCTTCCTCGGAGATGCGTTCTTTCGCAACCTCCCGGTAATCATTCATCTGCTCGCGCGAGATCCTGCCGCCCATCTTTGGAGGCCTCTGGGTCAGCAGAGGGGGCGTGGGCAGATACACGAAAAGATGATAGGGAGGGCCAGCGTGAGCCACAGGTGGTACGAGAGGGAAATGATGATGACAACGGTAGATGATGGGGGGCTGTGCGCTTTGGCTTTCGATCACCTTTGATTCTGTTTTGCCCCGTTGGCACACAGGAGACACTCGCGTGAAGAGCAGGGTCGGGAACAGCTTGCACAGAGACACCCGCAACTACACGCAGATGCGGCTGCTGTTGTCAAACAGCGTTGTTGAAGTGGAGAAACGTGGGGAAGAGAAGCAGATCAGAAGACGAGAGACGAATACAGGAGATGATCCGCCTGCTGACGTACACGCAGGCCCACCTACTCCGTTGCGCGTGGAGCACTTCTCCTGAAGGAGGATGGGGGAAAGAGGAGGTGAGCATCTGGAGGAAAGATGAAGATTCCTTTGGTTTCAATATAAAAGCGGCCGTATTCCATCGTAAAGAGGTCGACACCTATTACACACACACACGCAACCGCAGCCCACCTACCGCTGTCGCACGGCGGCAATGACAGGGAACCGAGTCAACTGACGCTCTCCGGCGTCGTTCAGCCCACTGCCAGTCTACTGCATACACAGCAGCCGAGACCCAGAACTACGCTCGACATGGCCGCAGCGCAGTAGTAGCAGGAGAAACAGCAGGCGGATGCGTGTACTTGTTGTATACGCGGGCACGACTCGTAGTGGTCTGGCCCAGGCGTGAGCATGACGACACGGCTCTTCGGCACAGCGCCAGCCAAGCCCTGTCCACCGACGACAGAGAGAGCCCGCAGCCGCACCAGAGGGCAGGCTGCAGGCTGCTCGGCGTCCTCACAACGAGTGGGCGCTGGATCATGACATCACGATGAGGCGGCCGGCATCATGAAGGTAAAAAGTAAGGAAAAAAGTGCTCGCCCTCGCGTTCCCTTCCCTCTTTGATACACACGCACACGATCACCCACACACACAGTCGCTGAAGAATGGAATGCTGCGCCAGGCGAGCATAGCAAAGACAGAGGCCTTTCTTCTCCCTGACCCCACCCGTTCGCAGCACACGCGAGAGGGAGCACCTAAAGATTTTCAGGTGTATTCAGCGCCAGTCTGCACCCTCCTTTCTCTCTCCCATCATATCTGGTTGAAGTGCATGCGTGTCGCAGGTGTCTTCGAGTACTTGTTCTCCTGTTTCGTCCTGCTGTTGCGACAGCGCAGCGCACACACTCACACACATACACAAAGAGGGGAGAGAGACGCACGAGAGACGGCAGTCCGTCAGAGAGGAGCTGTACACCAGCGAACAGACACGACTTAGCGTCGACATGCGGCAGTTGGTCAGCGAGGACCGACAACAGAGAGAAGGGAGCGGAGGGAGAGCGACCGACAGAGGAGGAGAAGCATCTGGCAGAGGCAACGGGTGACAGGAGTGAGAGCGGAGACCTCAAGAGACAGAGAGGAAAAGGGTCGACGGAAAAAAAAAAATGACAGTGGCGAGAGAGTGCGCCACACACACGTCGGCTGACACACACATACACACATGCACACGGGCCCACGCATGCATGAGAACACTCTGTCCCAAGGCACGCTCGTGCGTATACGACACACGGCGCGCACGATGAGGGAGTGAGAGAGGCACACACACACACACACAAACACATAACCACGCGAGGAAAGAAGTCGAGGCGGCTCACAATAAACTCTAAAACTGGCAAGCGAAGAAGACAACGAAGAGAACGTGTTCACAGTACATAAGAGAGAGCAAGAAACAAAAAGTGGGAGAGAGAGAGAGAGAGCGAAGGAGAGAGGACAAGGGTGCCAGGCAGGAAAGAGGGTGTGAAGAAGGTTCAAGCAGCGGATAACGCTTCACGCCTGCGGTATCCAAATATTCGTGTCGAGGTGTGGGAGGGTGGGTGAATAAATGGAGCTGTGGTGCAGCCGAAATAACAATTTTGTAAAACGAAAAACGCGATGGGAAGGGAGCAGCTCAGATAAGGCATTCTTCGCGTTGCCGTCATACGTGCACAATCTAGCTGCACCGACCTCCTGCAGTACCTAATCCTCCTCCCCATCTGAGTCCGGCAATGCCGTCCAGCCGCTCAGCGCCGCCGCCGCCGTGAGGATGCTCGCAACCGAAAGCGCACGCGCCGTGTTGGGCGATGATGCACACGCAGCGGCGGCGGCTTCGGAGGTGGGCCGAGGCAGCATAGGCAGTGGCGAGCCATGACGCGACACTGCCGAGGACTCCATCTTCAACGATACGGAATTGGCAGAGGAACCGGAAGCGGTGCTGGCGGCCGCGGCAGAGGAACCGCCTTCCATGCTGCGTGGAGACGAGAAGCGTCTCGTTTGCCGCTGCAACGTGCGCAGCTGCGCCCTGAGCGCGGCTACCTCCACAAGCGCACAACGCTGTGCGTGCTTGACGGCGTTCTCCTTCTCCTTGGCAAAGACACAATGTAGGGCCGTGGCGCGCCGACGACGCAACGTCATCTCCTCTTGCTGCTGCTGCTTCACAAGCAGCCTGCGTTGGCGAATCTCGTCGCTGGCGAGCATCAGTAGGCGCCGCTCCGTTCCGGCCAGCAACATCTTTGTCGCGCCATTGGCGGAGGTGGCGACGGCGATGGCAGGGCAATCTGTGCTGTTCGACGAGCCCAACGCGCTGCGTTTCTTGGGGGATGCGCACGGGCTCGCTTGCCCAGATGCCCTTGCAAAGGCACTACCGCCCGACAGCCTGTCCGCCATCGTGGACGCCGCCTCCAGCGTGCCGGTTGCCGAAAGGAAAGACTCCGGATACCCAGTCGTAGAGATATCCGTCACGGCGGTGGAGCTGGTAGCGCTCCTAGCGCGGCCTCTCTTCGCGTCCAGTGCACTAGTGGCCTGAGCAGCAAGTGCCGCGGGGGAAATCCACTGGTCCGGGTGCTGCTGCTGGTGCTCCGACTGTTGCTGGTGCCAAGGTTGGTTTCCAGCGAGCCTGACGCCGACATCACACCGATGCTCTAGCTGAGCAGCATCGTCGTAAACGCTGGGGAAAGAGCTGCGGCGAGCCTTCGCCTCCGCAGCGGGGGCGGACGCGCAATCCACCGCCTCTGCGACCAGCACGCCCTGGCCAAGAACCACCTGCATGGCGCTACCAGAGAGCTGGCGCCGCTGCGACGCCTCCTCAGTTGCCATGGAGGAGCGTCGCTGTGAGGCCCGACGTACATGGTATCTGTCAGCTGCCTCACGCCCAACCAACTGACGCCTATCACGCCCCTCGCGACCCTCGAGGTACAGGCGGTCGAGTCGCTCGTAGAAGCACACGAAATAGCGGTCGCGCTCGACCCGACACACTTGCAGCAAACCGTTGCGCCACGTCATCTCCTCCGTCGTGAGAGCGGCGAGGCGGCGTCGCACCAGGACAGCCTGAATCACTTTCGCCTGTTGGCGATGTAGGCGGCGCCACGCGAGCTGTTCCTCTCGCTCGATCAGCTGCTCCCGCTCACTCGCCTCGTCATGCAGGAGGAACTCCAGCTCTTTCTCAAAGGACAGCGGCTCCTCTGCCTCCGCCTTCGCAGCTGCCGCGGCAGCGTTCTCGCGCTGATGTTTTGCCGCGCGAGCGAGTCGACGGAACTGGCGATCCTCCTCAGCGAGTCGGACTGATCGCTGCCTCTCCTTCTCCTTCGCCAATCGCTCTCGCCGCTGCTTGTCGAGCACCTCTCTGTCCTTGTCCGCTAAACTCGACATGGGGCGCGCTCGGTGGAGGAAGGAGGCGTGTGCGGGGTTGCTGCGGCGGGTGGCGCCGTTGATGCTGCTGCTATTGTGCAAGGTTTGGTTTACCCTGACCCCCGTCGATGCTGCTCCGGCAGACGAGCTATAGCTGCGGCCGTTCGCCGTCATCTGCGCACTGCTGCTACAACGCGGAGTGATTGACTGGCCCCGCGGCGACGCGGCCAAGGAAGCCGGTGACGCTGCCGCTGCTGCGTGAAGGTTCGTGAAGCTGCGAGGTGTTCCCCAGTGGCGTGGCGTTGAGGCCGTGGAAGACGCGGGCGGCATCGCGACTCGGTTCACCGTCGTGATGCGCGTCCCTGGACGGTACGAGGACGCCGTGCGGTGACGGTTGTCTCCGCAGCCAGCCGCCGTGCCATCTTCGCTGCAGTCCTCCGACGTGGTGTGCGTGTTGCGGGTGCTCGGCTGAGCAGACGCCGCCGACCGTGCATCTACGCCACTGGCGCGTGCAACGCCACACGCAGGTCGCAGAAGCGGCGCACTCCCCGGGCGGAAGGCCCGATTTACGCCCGCCGACTGCGCCATCGCCTGCTCCTCGGCGCCAACGGGTGAGCCGGCGCAGCTGCTGTAGCTGCTGTAGTGGGCCGCTCTCTCCCCCAGGTCGCCGCTGTTCACGAGTGCGTTGGGGTGCGTGTGCCAGCCTGTCGACAGCCCACCCTCCACCGCCTCCGCATCCGCTGTCTCCTCCTCCCGCCACGTGGATGACGACAACGGCTCACCAGGCGCGTCGGCCTCGGCACAACGAGGCTTGGCGGCCGGCCGTGGCGACAGAGATAATGGCGAGTACGCCCGGAACGCTTGCGGTGTGGTAGCGACGCCATTGCGGGCCAACATTGTCAACCGCGCCGGCGTGCCAAGGTGCACCGTGTTCGGCGCATGGCTTTCAATGCCGCTACGCACCCCATCCGTCGTCACACATGGGGATCCACGTCGCATGCGAGGCGAGAAGCCGTTACCGTCGTCGATGTGAGCTGTGGAGTCGCTAGTTGTGCCGGTCGACGGTGATGCAGCGCCAGCTGCGCTTGTGATGCGTGTTGATCCGCGCGCGGGGTACACCCTCTGTTGCTGCTGCTGCAGACGCCACCGCTGCTGAAGCAGCTCTTCTTGCCGCTCTTGCTCTCTGCGCAGCGCCTCCCGCTCTCGATCACGCTGCTCCTTCCTCTCCTTCTCCCTCTGACGGCGCAGCTCCTGTTGCCGCTCCCTCTCACGCTTGCGAAAGTGCTCCTGCTGCGCCTTAGTGTACTGTGAGGTAGATGCCTTGCCGCTTTGCGGCGGCGCCGACGAGGTGCGGTTGCGTGTGCTAGCCCGCGCGGCTTGTCGTTGGTACAGCTCTCTGTACATATCCGACATAGAGGGGGCCGCCATGGAATACGGATTGGCGACTCCATGGCCGCCGGTTTTGCCACTAGCGCGCTGGCCATACTCGGATAGGGCAGCGCGCAGCGCGAGGTCGTACTTGCGCTTCGTTTCTTCATTCGAAAGCACTTCGTAAGCACGGCACACTGCGCGGAAGCGCTCCGCCGCTGTCGGGTCGCCCAAGTTCTTGTCGGGGTGGTACTTGAGGGCGAGCGACTTGTACGCAAGGCGCACCTCCTCGGCAGAGCTGAAGTCGGCAATGCACAGGACCTCGTAATGGCGCCTTCTCTCCATTATGATTATCGGCTGCCGCAGTAGGCGAGGGTCGATGTCACCGCACAAGGCGGTCAGTCGTCGGCCCTACCTCTCTGTTCTTCTCACGTACTCAAGGGCGGCAGCGAGACGATCAGCGATACACCAACGTGCACACACGCGCATGCACAA
Organism: Leishmania major strain Friedlin; assembly: GCF_000002725.2. NCBI lineage: Eukaryota > Euglenozoa > Kinetoplastea > Trypanosomatida > Trypanosomatidae > Leishmania > Leishmania major. Next base: position 640,130 of record NC_007259.2, on the reverse strand, counting down.
CACCCCCCTCTCGCCCAGCGATCGGTATTCCGCGTCTGAACAAGGTGCGTCTTCGGGTGTGCAGATATCTGAGTGCCGTTCTCTGTGGCGAGGGGTACCAAAGGACCTCTTCGTGCTTCTTCTACTGTAGTGGACTAGCTACCCATGTACAACCATCGACCGTTACCATCTTAGGCGTACACTTGTGCAGGTTGCACACCAAAACAGCGCTAGAACTGAAATAGCGTGCTGTTTCGGAATCTAGCGACCGAGGGAGTCGCGCCGCAACACCCCCAACTAAAAGCAGCCCACAGCACACTAGAAAAAAAAGATCACAACTGTATGAGAAGATGCCCGACAATCCGTCCCTCACACGCAAAGCTCGCGGGAGACGTCCTGTACGCTCCCAATTCAGGTGGTTTATACAGAGAAAGAACGGTTTGTGCGAGGGGAGAGGGGGAGGTGTGGTGGTGGCGTCGGCGGAGTCGTTGATGCCCGCGTGTCGGTCAGCAAGTTGTGGCAGCGGAGGCCTTCGCTTGTGCTATCTTTGGCGGCCATACACACACATATTATATATATATGGGAATGAAGGGCACCAAACGTGAGGTGCCGACCGAAAGTGAGCCGACAAAGCAACGAAAAGGGAAAGCGAAGAAGGGGGCGGAGAGAGAAGGGAAGATCAGCCGATCCGCCATCGCTTCCGCTTCACGATCGGAGGAGAGGAGAGCAACAAAGACTCACGCGTCTCCTTCGGCCAACGCCTGTCGATGTGTCCACATGGCATCGGGTAACGGCGCGCTCGAAGGCACCAAAGCGCTCCACGGTGAGCACGCGCGCGGCCAGGCGATCGATGCGACCAGAGAAGCACGGTAGGTATTGCCCCCACACCTACTCCCCACACACGCACACGCACACGCACACGCACAGGATGATAGAGAACAGGGCAAAAGAAGCAACGGAAAAAGCGAAGTTGAACAGCCCAAGACCTCAGGCGGGGTTCGCACCTTCCACCAACACATCAGCCTCATCATCCGCGCATGTGTGTGTGTGTGTGTGTGTGTGTGTGTGTGTGTGTGTGTGCATCTTGGCTTCCGTCCATGCCATCTCCTTTCCCTGTCGATGTGCCGCTAAGTCCATCAAGAACCGGCAGAGTGTGGCTGGCCTGCTCTCCTGGGGGTGGGGCCGGGGGAGCACCTGCTGTTACTTGTGTATGCGCGGCAGTGCCGGCAGCTCTACGACTCCGATGTCAGAGGAAGAAGGAGAGCACGACTGAGGCGAGCAGACGCCTCCCTTCCTCATCATCGTCGCTTCAGAGTACAGATTTCTTTGCTTCACTCGCTTTCTTGTTTCTTTCCCATGTCGATTCCGGCGGCACCGTACACACACGCAGACAGGATTACGCATGATGGCGGAATAGTCCGCACACGAGAGAGTGTGTGTGTGGGGAGGGGGGAGGGAGGTGAGGATGGCGTCGTGCTGCAAGAAACCGAAAGGCAGACAGTGATGAACGAAGCAAAATAAATAGAGGCACAGATACAAATAACGGCACCTACACACATGCAGACAAAGCCATGGAAGCACAGACAGACCCAACGCAGACCGAGGTAAAGAGGCACACGCAGTAGAGAAGGAGGGAGAGATGGGGGGAGATGGATAGGCAACTAGAAGACTTCGTGAGCGCATGTACGTCTATGTTGAAAAGAAAAAACATGATGATAGAAGAGCACATAGAGATGAGAGATAGGTTACTTTGAATGGGGAGAGAAGACACGGAAGAGGGAACAACGCGAGAGTCGAAAAACGGAAAAGAAAACGGAGAGAGACGTCAGGTATGCCGGATCGAGTGGCACACACACACACACACACACCGGCGGAGAGAAAGAGAGACACAGACACAGACAGATTGAGAGAAAACAGCGCTCAGAACATGCAACACCGACAAGAACCAGACAAACGAGGAAAAGGAGGAAGAAAGACAAAGAAACGAAACCAACGCGAAGACGGGAATTTTTTTTAAGGGCGCAGCCGCCTGCCTGCAACGCCCACGCACACATACACACACGCAAGGAGATACAACGCAAGACATAGAGGTGAAACCATACCCGAAAACAGAAAGCAAACAAAGAAGCGCTTGCAGAGGTGTAACTCGGAAAACAAAGACACCAATACAATATATATCAAAACAAACCAAAAAAGTGAAGACCAAAACAACTGCGTGTACTTAACGGGAGGGGGATGTGAGAGGTGGAACACTCGATGTCGTGCACAAGGGGAGAGAAAAAAAGGGGAGAGACAGAGAGCGCGAGCTGTTGGGCGATGCCGACGACAATCACAATGAGGAAAGAGAAAAAGAGGAAACCGGAAGCGCAGGACGAAGAAACAAAGAAGGGCACAACTGGTGTATGTTGTCTCGTGTGTGTCTCTGTGCTACCATTCTCGCGATAGAGGCAAGAAGGAAAGCGTGTGCAAGTGAGTGTTGGCGGGAAAAAGGAAGGATAGGAAGAGATCGACTGGACTAGGCGGAGCTGTGCGGGCATGTGTTTTTGATGATGCATGTGAGTATCAGTGAGGCTGGAGATACACACGCTGACGGCAAAGAAAAGGGACTCTTTCGCACGGGGTGAAGGAGGAGTAGAAAGGGGAGTGCCAACAGGAAAGAGAAGAGGGAATCAACACAGCAAGGCAAAGAAGAAAATAAGAGACGACACAAAACGTTCGGGGATGCGAGGAGATGAGCGAGCGGGTGTGCGTGCGTGGATGCGTGGTTCGAAACGAGGAGGAAAAGCGCAGTAGCACCACACACACACACACATACATATATATATATATATCTATATCTCTCTATATGTATATACATATATACATATATGTATATATATATGTATATATGTATATAGAGAGAGAGAGAGATAGAGAGAGAGAGAGATATATATACATACATACATATATATATATAGATATGTATATATAGATATAGATATATATACATATAGACATATATACATATATACATACATATACATATATATATACATATAGAGAGAGAGGGAGGGAGATAGGGAGATAGGTATGTGGATTTGCTGATATAGACCCAGACGAGATAAATCAAAGAAGGATAGGCGGTAAACGAAGTAGAGAGAGAGAGCGGAAGGTGTCGTGGCCGGCTGCCACCCCCTCCCTCCTCCTCTTACAACCCAGCCCCCTCCTTCCACCCCCCCCCCCACCACCACCACCCATCGCGACGGCGTGATACAGCACAAACACGCACACGCATACACACAGAGAAAAAGGGGGCAAAGAGAAGAAGAGACATAGACACAAAGACATCACACCAACTTCAAACAAAAAAAAAAACAACGAAACCGAAAAGAGGCGCAGTCAAAGGGGAAGCGACAACGCGCAAACGTGGAGCGGGGAGGGGAGAGGCACACCGACAGTGCGACGGCGAACAAACACGACCGTCGCGGTCGACGGTGGAGTCCCCACACACAGCACAGAAGCAAACCACAAACAGAGAAAAACAGAAAGGTTGCCGCCAGAGACGGCACAGGTGCGAGAGGAATACGAGAGGGGCGAGTGCGTGGATGGCGTAAAGGGAAGGCGCGAAGAAGAGGCGAAGCGAACGAGGAACAAAAAACAGACCTCTGCACTCCGCTTCACATCCCCGTCTCCGCATCCCTGTCACACGCATAACACCTCTGGGAACCCGGTAGCGTTACTGTCCTCTGGACACGGCGCACCATTTTCCTTCGATCTCTTTCAAAGGCAGACTTCACATACCTCCTCCGATCCACCAGCCTTTTCACTCCGCCTCCCCTACAAATCCGCGTCATCGCTGAAGAGAGAGGAAGGCGGCAATGTGGGAAAGACAGAGAGACACCGACTAATACTACAACGCACAAGGACCAACAACGCTGGGGTGGCGACAACAACATTATGAAGATGAAACCAAAAGATAAAAACATTATAACCCCCCACACACACACACAGCGGCGTGGAACACAACAATCACACAAGCAGGGCGCTTACGTGCGTGCGCTCTCTCCTCTCCTCGTGTGCGTACAGCTCTGACACCTCAGCGTCACTACAAGAATTCTTCCCTGCTCTCCACTCGTTCCTCCATACATCCGCAGATAAGCACAGATGCATGCGTACCCCCACTCAAGCGCACAATCGCATACTCGCATTAAGAGAACAACACAGAGAGGTAGAAGGGGAGAGCTACAAGGAGTCACATGCAACCCCAACACACAGGCAGGCACCCCCCTCCCCCAACCCTCTTCTCAGGAATACGCTGGAGAGGAAAGGAGGGTAAGGGGATACGATGCGGGCTCCCCTCCCCTCGCCTCTTTCTTTTTGTTCATTTTGCATCAATCGTGAGTTTCGCCGAGTCCGTAGTGTTTTGAACTTGTCTCCTGGTCCGGAAAGTCTCTGCCCCACCCCTTCCCCGTCACCTCTGCACATCTCTCTCGCTCGCCCCCCCCGCCCCATCCTCTTTCTCTTGTTGCCGCAGTATCGGCGACGCAGAGAAGAGGAAGAGGGGAGGGGGAGAAAAGATGCACCGAGAGCCACGTGAAACACAAACACAAGAACAAGAGAAACACAGAGAAAATGGAAGATCACTGGCGGAAACAAAGGGAAAGGTTTAGATGAGCAAGACTGGGGGAGAGACACAGGGAGGGAGGGACGACGCGCCGATGAACTTTGAAGCACGGCACTAAAAGACCCACAGGCAGGCAGACTTTGACAGCTATCAACGAAGAAGCTCTGAAAAGAACCACACCGCAACACACATGTCAATTTTGCTGAACGGAGAAGCAACACATAAGAGAAGAATAAAAACGCAGGACAGACAGATACACACACGCATACATACATACACAGGACAGGCAGGCACACACACACACACACGCACAAACACACACATACATACATACACAGGACAGGCAGGCACACACACATACACACACACGCATACGCACATACCTCTACACATACATAATGACGAAGATGATGCTGAAACAAGCAAGGCGGAAACAATATATATATATATATATAACGCAAAGAGAGCACGCAGAGACAGACACAGACGCACGTGAAAACGCATATGCGCCATACATACACGTAAAAGACCATCGCTCGTGCATGACGTTATCCATCACACGAAGAGTCCATCGATGCTTGCTGTCGTGTGTGATCGAGGAGGGAGTGAAAGATAGAGAAAAAAAAAGGTTACGCGTCAGGTTGCTGAGAAGCTCTTGCTGTTTTCCTTTGGCGTTGTTCGTTTTTGTTTTTTGTTGGTTTTTCGCTCGTGCCGCGCCTCGCAACACACACACACACACACACACCTCTGCTGCTCCTCTACAGGGTGGGTACAGCTTGTACAGCACCCGAAACACCACGTTCAAGGTTCGCTGAGCTCGAAGTCTCTAGCTGTTTTGTGGTCCAATGCATGCACGCGTACCGTGCGCCGATACGCATAGAGCAAGGACCCTTGCGTGGGACATCAGCGATAAAGCGAGGAAGAAGGAAAATGCCATGCAAGTAGAGGGAGAGATGCAAACAGGACAGGGCGGGTTTCTGGCGCAGAGAAAGCGGCTGCTAAGGCACACAGCGGCGGAGCACACCCCCAAGGAGGGAACGACCACGCAAACATTTTGAAACAGACACGGGCAGAAGGCATGGGCTGGAAACAACGGAAACAAAAAAAAAAAGAGGGAGAGAGAGAGAGAGAGAGAGAGAGTAGAAGCACAGACTCACTCGCGCACAAGCACAGGGACTCACAGAGGCATGAGTAGACAGATACATCGGTAAGAGCAACACACACACACAGAGAGAGAGAGAGAGAGAAAGCGCTCGGAAAAACAAAAGGAACGAGAGAGCGAACGCAAAACAGAAATTGCGCATCCGGGGTGACATGCGTGCGCTGCTCATGCAGCACGCCAGCACGCACCCACACAAACAAGAGACGAGTCCGGAGTGAAGGAGGGTGAGAGAGAGGGGAAGGGGGAAAGGGGGGAGGGTCACGTAACGGGAGAGATGAGGGAAGCAGAAAGATGGGAGACAAAGACGAAACAAAAAGCACGCGAAAAAGAGGAGAGGGACTTGAGGGAGAGCCACGCAAGAAACAGAAACCAGATCCTAGGAGACAGTGAAGCGACAGCAACGACTCACCGGGTTACAACTCCAAGTGAAAAGAAACCGAATTTACTGCTTTCAGCGTGTGCCATACTCCACCCGCGGACAAGTCAGTACGTACACACGCAAGCACACAGCCACAGCTCACCTGCCTCGGTCGTACTGCGGCTAAAACCCTGGCCGACCAGAGCGAGCCGTCGGCAGTCGAATGGGGTCATGCGTCTAGCAGGCCCTTTTTGCCCGTCCTCGCCCCTTCTTCCGATACGCGCCACGCGATCAGCGCCAGGCAGACACCCGGCGGACCGCACACCCCGACCCACGCAGGCCGCATCCAAGCTCCTGACCGAGGGCGGAGGCGGCGGCGCCCGCCGTGCGAGTAACCACGCGGTGGCGCACGCGCATGCCGGATCAGCCCAGCGAGGAAGCCCGCCAGCCGCAGGCCAGGGCCCCCCCAGACCCTGCACCCGGCATGCATGCCCTGCCCCCCCCCCACCAGCCACGGCACCCCACAACACGGCACGGTGGCTCTCCACACCGGAGTTTGGAGGGCCCGATGGTGTCACCCGGGGCGTTCTCGGCACGCTTCCGGCACCGGCGCCCCGCCAGCACACACGGCCACATCTGGGAGACGCCGGGCGCGCCGCGCACACGCACGGCGGAGCTAATTCGCATGCGTATCCCCGCGACCTCTTCGCCCACCGCCCCTGCTCTGCTGACCTCTCCTTGCTCTGTTCGGGTGCGATACGCCATGCCAGCGGCGCCCGACAGCGCGTGCGCACAGCGCCCGTGCCCCGGGGCGTGGCCCGAGGCAACGCCGTTTTCCAGCAGGTCCGCTGTCCGCATCCCCCACCCCCGTCGACACCACGAGAAGGGGGGCGTCCCCGGGCGGCCCGCCCGCATGCGCCGCGACAGGCGAGGCGTTGCCGCCGGCCTGTGGCCGCAGAGGAGCCCCACCCACCCACACCCACGACCCATACGCCTTTGACAGGGAGCCGGCGCGTGGCAGGCGAAAGGGGCCCGCGCACACGCACGCACCAGCGCACAGGGAACCGACCACGCGCCCTTCGCAGGGGCACGGGAGGGGGCAGCCACACACACGCACACAGGACGGGGAAGCCCACGCCGCGCGAGCGAGGCGCGCGTAATCAGGCCATCGCGTTCAGGACCATTGCGTCAGACGGTGTGTGCTCCCCAGCTGCCAGCGACCCGCGAACCCAGCGCAGCATACCGGCCACAACGCCGGGCCGGCCGCCCCCATGGCAAACACAGGTGGGGGCCGGGGCTCTGGCGGGGGCGGGGGCCGCCACAGCGCCAGCGGCGCAGCAGGCAGCACACCGCCACCGCCAGCCACCCGCCACCGCGGCAACCCAATGCACCCGGACCGGCACCCGTGCGGGAGTGGGCAGGCGCGGCCCCCCCCGCCGCCCCGTGGGCTCAAGCATCCCTGCACATTCGTGCGGGAGCGCAGCCGCTTGGGAGCCCCCGCCGCACCGCGTGGCGCCGTGCAGCGCGGTTTCGGGGGATGCCAGCCCGGCGTCTGAGACCGGCGGCCAGGTCCGCGATCCACGCAGTTGGCGTCAGCGCCCCCGCCGGCTTGGCAAGCTTGTCGGCGCCGTCCTCTTGCCCCAACCCACAGCCACCAGAGACAAGCGGAAGCGAGGGGCGCGCGCGACGGGCCAGCAGCGCCAGCACCTGTGCCCCCATGTGCCGCATCATGCCACACCACAACACCCCCTAGCCCTTGTAGGGCCCGTGCCGGCCACCCTGAGGAGGCGAGAGCGAGCCCGCAGCAGCGACCACACGCACCTGACTGCGCCCTAGCTGATCCCGTTGTCCTCGCAGTAGGTCAAGCTCCAGCACCACTGCACCACGCCCAGCGCGGCAGCGGCAAGCAAGGGGGCCGCAGCCTGCTGTCGCTGCGCCGACGGGTGCATGGTTGTCATGAACCATCGCGGCCTCTCCCGACTTGTTCTCTGTCTGTGTCGCACCATTCGCCCACAGCGAGTAAGGGAGCTCCACACAGCGGGGGAGTCATTGCCTGCGTGCCGCTGGCCTTCCTCACTTCAGAGAGTCCGCCCACCACCCGCCAGGGGGTCGATGCGTCGAAGTGCATGCGGCCGCTGCGCGTGAGACGCACACTAAGCGGCACAAAAAGAAAAGAAAAATAGGGGGTGGCAGTGAGACAGCGATCAGCGCGAAACAAGCAAAAAGAAAAAGGAGGCTTGGCGGGGGAAAGGAAGCTGAGGGAGGGGGTGGGGATGAGGTGAGCTGGTGCGTGTTTGTGTGAGTGTGTGTAAAAGACGGGTAGACAACGAAACGAGAGAGGGGAGTTGCTCTTCTTCCTATCGGCATCCCTGTGCTCCCGCGGTCGCTCGCCTCCTCCGCGGACTCGCACACGCACGCTCACTCGCATACACACACACACACATACACACACCTTATACACATGAGTTTAACACTGTCGCTCCCCCGCCCCGCGTTTACTAACAAGAGGAAAGCAGTGAGCGAGGCAGTGTGAGAGGAGGAGGGGGAGGAGGAAAAAGGAGGAGAGAAGAGATGCACAACGTGCACTGAGCTGTAAAGCGAACACGGAAGCATGCGAAGAGCAACAGAGTCGTAGCGAAAGGTAAGGTACAGCAAGAATGCAGGCACACGGGAACAAGGTTTTCTTGAAGGCAAGAGCAGTTGTGGAGGAGAACCAGCGGAACATGTGCACAACAGAAGTAAAACACGAGGAAGAAGAGCGTGGAAAACGTAGGCAGGTGCAAGCAGTGGACAGCAAACAAAAGGAAGACAGGGGAAGGGGAGTCTAAGGGAGAGTGAGAATGTATCTTGTACGGACGAATGGAGAAGAGAGTAGGACGTGATAAGTAGAGGAGAGAAAGGGAAGGAGATAACAGTGAGCTATATAGACACATCTATATATATATATATATATCGATGTGTGTGTCTGTGTGACTGCCCCTTCGTTCCTTTCGCCCTTCGCGGTTGGATGTACGCGCGGCACCGTTCTTACACCAGCCTCCTTCCCCTCTTTCGCTCCGTCGTCGTGTCGATATCACTCGTTTGCGTTTTCGTTCGCCTTTCCTTCGCTGCGTTTACTCTCCTTTCTCGTTCCTTGCCGGCGCGCATCCCTCGCCACCACCGCCCCCTCTGAGCTCACGATCCGTTCTTTGGGAGGTCGCATCAGTTCAGTACGTGCACATGCTTGCATTCTTTTATCGCGTGTAAGCGTCTCTCTTCTCCGCTGCTCAGTTACGTGACTTGTCGCCAGACATGCCGTCTTCTATTTCTCGCACGTGCTTCGTACTGTTGCCGAACCTGTGAGTCAGCGGGGCGGTGGGAAGAGAAATCTCTCGACTTGTTCGACTACTTGGTTTAACTTCTTTTTTCTTGCAGCTGCATTGATCTCGCTTTGGGGGGGGGAGTGTCCCCCTTTCCTTTCCTTTCCCATCTCGTCCTCTTGATCTCTGCGCATCTAGGGGCATGCGTATGTGTGCTTGTGTGTGTGTGTGTGTGTGTGCCCACCTCCTCCACCTCTTGTGGTGGCACAAGACGCGTGCGCTGGCATGTCGCGTTGCGCGCTTCCTCCCCTCCCTTCTCCACTGAGAAAGAGCGCGCCGCCGCAGTAAAGCAACGTGCCTGTCTTCCCCAGTGCGGGCGGAGGACTCATCTATACAGCAGACTTCAGGAGGGGGCGGAGGCACACACACACACACACACACACACTGACACACTGGATGACAGGCAACAGGAGGCGGATCGACAGCAGAAGCCAACCGAGAAGAAGAAGAGAGAACCAGACATCAGAAGAGGGCCGCACGAATACCAAACAACAAAAAGAACGGCACTGTGGGATCTGAAAGAAGAGCAGAAAGTATAGCAGGCGACGGAGCGTAGTGAGGGGCGGCAGGAGACGTGTCCATCATGTATGTGGGCGTTGCGTGCGACAGCCTCTGTGGATATCCGCCTATTCACAGGTGACCCCACTTCCTACTTCGCATCCGTCAACGCAGACCCGCAAAGGCGATACAACGGTAAAAGAACGACTTCTCACAAAATGCCAGCGAAACGAGAAAAGGAAGGTGAACGAGTCCCGGAACAGGTATGCGAAGTGGAAACGAGATGAGCAGAGACTCCACATGAGCACGCAGACACAAGAACAAGTCTCTTGCACAGAAAGCAAGAGAAGGGCAAGACGAGGGCACTGCACACGACACGCTTCACGAAGGCAGCTTCCTCAACGCGTAGCTGAGTGTGGTGAAGCACGCCGCTGCGACGAGCACAAGGACCATTTCCTCGCCATACAAAAAACAGACCGCAGTATCCTCCTCCCCCTCACCCCCCTTTCGCCTTCCCATACTGAAATCCTCTTGAACGTATCTCACCGCGGGTTCTTATGCAACGGCTCCGACACACACACACACACAGAGACGCAAGCACAAGCGCCCCACATCTCTATGCCCCGCCGGCTCAACGGGCCCGCAGCTGGTGCACCTCGACACTTTGTTGTCTTCCGCTCCCTTCCCGTCTTTTCCTGCGCATCTCACGACTTCTCGTCTCCCCACGCGGGTGGTGGCACAGGGACGGAAGTCCGACGAGAAAGAGATCCGCCTCCCTGCGGCATCCCTCCTCCTCCTCTCTCTCGTCATCCAAGCCACCCACCCGTTCGCCCCCGCAGCCCGCACGCACACTGTGTACCCCCGTGCATGGCGTCCTGTCCTCCACAAGCTCAACGATGCCTTGATCCATCCTGACAGGGCCGCGTTTTCCCCACTGCAGAGAGGTCGAGCGCTCGCACGCGAGATGGAAATGACGGTTTGCGGCCTTCGCGCTCGTAAAGTTCGCCTCGGCACCTTTCCCAACCCTTCCCTGCCGCCGTTGCTGCAGTGGAGCGGGCAGGCCTTTCCCCCCGCCCCCCCTGCCCTCAGCGCCTGCGTTCGGAGAGAGTGTGCGCACGACAGTCGAGGCGTGGATGTCTGCGCTCGAGGGACAAGAGGAAGAGGCCTGGCCGAGAAAGGGAGCGGCCTGTAAAGCGACGCCGCCCCAATCGTGCACTCGCGTGTACCTGGCCAGGCATGCGTTTGTGTCTGTGTGCCTGTCCGTAACGTCGTGGTTATCTCGCGCGGAACGTATCCTCACCGAGGCCCTGTTAACCGAGGCAGAGAGCACAAGAATGCAGGAACAAGACCAGAAAGAGAGAGACCGCCAGCAGCCGTCCTAGTAGCCCATCTCCTGTTGCGGGGTGCGCTGGTTGCCGTAGCCGGCTTGCTGCTGGTTGCTGGTGGTGCTGTTGGTGAGAAGGGCACAAGCCTTGTCACTGCTTGTCGCGTTAGCGTGGCTGGCGCTGCTCGCGCCAGCGCCAGTTTTTCCCTTCCCTGAGCAGCCACCCTTGCCTCTCGCAAGGGTGGCGTCGGCGAGGTCACTGTTCGCCTGAAACGTCTGCTGCTGCTGCTGCTGCTGCTGAGACGCAGGGAAAAGGGTGCTGTTCGGCGACGGCTGCTGCTGGTGCGCCTGGCCTGCGCCGTTGTAGCCGCCGTTCACGTACACCTGCGGAGACTGTGCACCGCCACGGCGAGTAGGCTGCTGTTGCTGCTGAGACGGCGGCTGCAGTGGTTGGGACGTCGGCGTCGACTGCTGCATCGAGGTACCATACCGGAGAGAATAGTTGCCTGCCTGCTGCTGAGACGGCATCGGCGCCGAGAAGGTCGCGGCACCAGCGAATGCGCCAAAGCCGCTAGGCGCTATCTGCGGAATGTACGCCTGCTGCGGCTGATACAGCTGCGGAGCGGCGGCTGCGGCGGGGTAAATGTACGCCGGCTGCGGCGCCTGGGGCTGTTGTTGCTGCAGTTGAGGAATGCCGTAGGGGGTTCCATACGGATACTGCTGCGGCATGGGCATGTACCCGGTCATGATCGGCTGCTGCAGCTGCAGCTGCGGCTGTAAGACTAGCATGCTGTTTGGATTGCCGCCACCGTTGCTTCGCATGGCGTTGTTTTTGCCGTCGCTGTGCTGGTTGTTACTGTTGTTGCTGCTGTTGTTGTTGTTGTTACCGCCACGCCCGCCACGACCTGCACGACCGCCGCTGCCGTTGTTGTTGCCGCCGCTGCTGCTGCCCACACCACCGCCTGGACGGTTGTCGCGGCCATTGCCATTTCGGTTGGCGTATGATGTAGAGCCACCGCCGTTGTGGCGGTTGTCGCTGCCGTTGGTGCCGTTAGCGGTGTTTCGGTGGCCGCCGCTGCGGTGGCCGCTGTTGTTCGCGTTCCCGCCGTACTCGGGGCCGCTAACATCGATGCCTTGACTGAGGAGGAAGGTGTTCGTTAGAATGTTGTTCGACACCATCTTGCGCAGCAAGTGGCGGCCGTAGACGGACTGATTGATGGTGCCGATGTGGGGCTGCACAAGCTCGCTGATAACCTCGCGCTGCGTGGGCGAGACGGCCTCAAAGAAGCGCTGCACAACGTAGTTTGCGTAGGTGTCCTGCATCATGTTCACTAGGTAGTTGCCGCCCTGAAAGTCGCTCAGGGGCTTCTTCAGCTCTTTGATGATGGCGTCACGTTCCTCCTCGGTCGCCGTCGTCACAATGCGCTCGGCGACGTTGCTGGCGAACTTGCTGCACGACAGCGCATATAGCTGCGGCGTCAGCTGCACCACAAAGCGGTGGCGCAGATCCTCGGGCGCATTGAGCATGGCGTGCTGCACGACATAGTTACCGTATTGGTGCACCGTGAACTCGTTCACACGGCTCAGCACGGCCTCCATGAGCGGACGAATCTGCACCCCCGCCACGTCGTGGCACTTCTCGAAGGTGCGCTGCAGCACGCGACAGCCGTAGGCGTGGCAGGCCAGGTCACCCAGGGACGGAATGAAGGCGTCCACCACAAACTGCGCGCCCGAAGGGCATACCTCGACGACCTTCTGCACCACGTGGTTCGCGTTTTGATCAAAGACGAAGTCCACAATCTTCCCATCTAGCTCACGGATGATGGCGTTGCGGTCGGCAGCGCGCATGTTCTCGACCGCCTTCTGCATCACACGGCAGCCGTACGTTTGCACAGAGTACTCGAGTAGGTGGCCACGAACCTTCGCCGTCAGACGGTCCAGCATCTTCGCCTCCTTGATCTCCTGAAGCGCGTTGGCGTCGTTCTCCGCCTTGGGCACCACGTCGAACATTTTCTGCAACACGTAGTTGCCGAACACATCGGTCGCCAGCTCGCCAAACTCTTCAATAACCTCGTTAAAGATGGAGACGATGTTCTCCGGCTTCTCTAGCAGACGCTGCACGAGACGGCTTCCATCCTGGTCCCGGCTGAAGGTGCAAACGTGGCTCTTGATCTGCGCGTAATCCCAGTCAGGGCGGAAGGTGTCAACATACAGCTTTACGAGCGCCTGTGAAGAGAGGTGCTCGGTCGCCTCCGGAGCGGCATCGGCAGTGGCAGCGGCAGCAGTATTACAGTCGTTTTCTCCGTTCTCAATGCGGTCGCCAACAGCACCATTCGTGGAGGGGACAGACTGCTTGTCGCCGCTCGACACCGCGAACGCGCCGGGTGCGCGGGCCTCACGCACGAGGTGGTGACGGCGGCGCGTCAACGGCGGCAGCATGCGGGGGTCACGTGGGTTCTTGGAGTAGTACAATTGGTGGTAATCCTCTGTGTAGCGGTACTCCTCGTCTGGGTTCACCTCCTCGAAACCTCCGACACAGAGAGAGCCCCCGGTACCCATGATGGTCAACACCATCGGTGCCGTTTCGGCACGGCGAACCGCGCGGGGGTCTGACACCAGTAGGTCATCGGCATTCGAGGTGAACATGTCATCGCCACCCGTGGAGCCCCAGTCGATGTCCTCCACGCGAAGATGCGCGCCGGACGCGGCAGTCCAGTTAGAAGCCATGGCTTGTTTTTTCTTCTTAGTTTCCAACCGGTTGGTGGTCTCACGGAGGGGTGCGCAGGCGAGGGGACGAGGTAGCCCAGGAGCGAAAATGCGTGTGTGCGTAGGTCGTGCCTGAGACGGTCTTCCCACGCCTGTGGCTTGCACTCTTGTCGTACTCAGGAGGGTGCGCGCACTTATGTTTTTATACGCCCGAGCGCGCGTAAAGGCGTGCCTCCGCGGTGAGCCCTCAAGTATCAACACAAGCACGCACGAGAACAGATGCGTGCGCTTCAACAAGCAACAGGCGAAAAGTAAATAAGCCGGGGGAACGAAGTGTGCAGGCGGGAGCGTGTGTGTGTGTGTGTGTGTGTGTGTGCCTGTGTGTGTGTGCCTGTGTGTGTGTGCCTGTGTGTGTGTGCCTGTGTGTGTGTGCCTGTGTGTGTGTGTGTGTGTGTGTGTGTTGGGGGAGATGAGGGTGCTCTTGCCGTTGGTCTCCTTCACGGGCTTAGCAGTGGCAGCGATGACGCGGACAGCGACGGTGAAGTGGTGCTGCTGCACAACGACAGACAGAGAGCGACAATACCTGGTCGTCTGGGGAAGAAGAGGAGAGGACAGGGTGCGGGGGTTACGTGATAAGCCGCTAAAGTAACTTGAGAGGGGCAATTATAGCGTTGATGGTGTGCGGTGACACTAGTCGCCACCCGAAGACGTGCATACATGTGTGCGTATGCGTTACCGTGCACACGGGTCGCGCCCGGGCAGAGCGAAGCGAAAAGAAGGGTGAAGATGAAGAGGAGGTAAGACGACGTTGTAGCGCACGAGCCGCTGCGCCTGCACCGGGCGTCGCGGCGGGGTTTCATGCGACATGCGCGCCTCTTCCACTGCAAGGAGAGCGCGCGCACATCTCACAGACGCCGGTGATAAAGCGCGTTGCGTCATAAAGGTGAAAGCACAAGAAGCAAGAGGGAGGGCGAGATTGCCGCAACAACAGCAACCGTCGCAGCAACCTTCTTCCCACCCTCTCCCCTTGAACACGTGCAAAGAGTAATTAAAGGGGCGGGCGCACTTTCCGTTTCTCTTGTCCAACTTTGCCACTGCCGCTCACGGTTGCCTCAGCATTACGTATCAGCACACCGAAGATTTCTGCGCCACCTGCTGCAACTTTGAACCTGTCTTCACGTTCTTCTTGTACGTACGCAAGATTTGGCCCTCATGGCGCGTTCATGGAAGCGACGAAGCCTACACAGACCCAGGGGCCGAAGGATCGAGAGGGCGAGCGCGCGCCTGCACAGCGCACGTGGTGACGCCGTAAAATAACTCACGCAGGAAAAGGCTGTAGCGCTTGTCGCCGCTCCACACGCAAACAGACAAAACAAAGAGAAACGATCGAGAAAAGGAAGACAGAGAGATGAAGCACACCACCGCAGTTGGGAAACGAAGACACATACATACATGGAAAATAAAGAACAGCGAGGTCGATGTCAACCTCCGCCCCCACCCCCTCCGCCTCCCCTTCGTTCCAGGGAGAAGAAAAAACCAGGGCAGGCACAAGACCAACAACCGAAGCCGCACCATCATCACCACAAGAGCGAACGCCAATAAAAAAAAAATGACTCGAGCGCGCACGTAAACACGCGTGGCAGAAATAGATAGAAGGAGGCACGCACGTTAGAAAGGAAAAAGGAAAGAGCACGCAAACACCATACATACTCACGACCACGTCTTTGCATGCATGCATGTGTGTGTGTGGGTGGGTGGGTGTGGGTGGGTGGGTGTGGGTGCGTGTGTGGGGGGAGGGATGAACGCACGAGTCTAGGAGATCTAAGCAAAATCAGTCCATCTACAGAAAATAATAAATATAGGTAAAATGGAAACAGGCGAGGTAAACACTACCAAAAACGAAAATGCAAAGTCCGCCGCCATGGCGATCACTCCCTTTTGTGGTGGCCTGCCATCTGCTGTCCTCAAAGAGCGCCTGTGTCACGAAACGCGGGAAACGCAAGGAACGCGAACACGTGGGGTTGCTTTCTCCAATGCACCAGCACGTCCGCAGCGCGATGGTGCGCCTCAGCAAACGGGGTTGCAAGATGTGTTGCTGCGCGCAAACGCACGTGCCGCAGGTGCGGTGGTGCGCTCCCGCTCACACTCCGCCATCTCCTCCGCACGGAGACAGCCGTCGCGCGCCACCCGCGCGGTTGCGGGGCAACGCACAAGGCGTCCGCGCGGGCTAGCCGCCGGTGCGCTGAACTGACGGCGGCGTGCCGACCGGCGATGCTCCTGGGAAGAGCGACAGCCCCGTGGGAAAGCCGTCACCGTCGGCGGCGAGGTCGCCTGAAGGACCACCTCGCTCGAGTAGACGTCGTAGTAGTTGGAAGTCAGTCGCTCAAAGACGTCGCAGTGCGCCGGCGGCATCAGACCAGCACAGACCGGCGCCGCAGCTCCAGGCACCTGACAAGTACGCTCAGCGGCGCTACCACGCGCGGAGACCATAGCGGCAGCGGGCTCTCCCACAAGCCGACGTGGACGCTGCTGGACGCGGAAGCGCGCGCTGCGTGGTGTGCGGATGGTCGAGGGGCAAGGCGCCTGCGCACTCGGCTGAGCTGTCTCCACCTCGACCACCTCAACCCCACCACCTTTCATCATACTGTAGTATCGCTCAGTCCGCGCCACTGGCGCGGCAGACCGCACCGTTTGGCTAGCGGAGGCGGTACGATGGGGCTTGCTTGGTGGGCCGCTGGTCACAGCCGCAAGCATCTGAGTAGGATACTGCGAGGCTTGGCGCTGCAACATAATCGTCTCCCCGCTGTGCCCGTGGAAGTCGTACTTGATGGGCACGTCCTCGCGGCAAAGTCGCTGGTACCCTGCCAAACGCGGGCTTGCCACGACCGGCGCCACCACTAGAGAGGCAGCTAGCGCCGTCGCCGTTTTCCTGGTCTCGATCGCCCTCTTCCAGGTCGACGCTCCAGTCAGCGCCTTGGCCCACTTCGTTTCCTGTTTCCGTTTCTTCTGCTTGTTGTCCTTCGACGACGGCAGCGCCGCAGCCCGCGATCGCACTGACGTCGCATCTGCACCCCCCGCAAGATGCACAGCTGGAGAGCACAAGCGGCGCAGGGGAACCGATCCTGCCGCGTGTGCCGCGGCGGTGGTGGTGGGCATGGAGGTGGGCAACGCTGAAGCTGGTGTCAACGACGCGGTGCGAGCAAAGTGGTAGTGAAGCGTGTCTGGGGGCTCCAGCGCAGAGTCGCTAACACCACACACCGCTGCAAACGGTCGCGCTGTCAAGGCGGCCGTGGCGACACTGCGAGCAGCCCTCTGCCGCCGGAGCTGATTCGGATGCGTTATGTACATGCCCGTCGTCTCATCCCAAGCAGCACCGCGCTTGATCGGGGAGGCGCCGCCGAGCTTCGACGGGGGAGGCGGCGGTGACAGCTGGGGTGTACCACTGTCTGGGTTCTGGACGTTGCAGGGCGAGTGGCCGTCGCTACCCTCCGCTTCACGCTTTCGGTCTGTCAAGGGCACGCGCGGCGTGCGCGGCGGCTGCTGAGCCTTGCCCGCTCCGCCACTGTTGCTGGCCGCGGTTGCCGTATCGCCGAACCTACTACCGTGCGTTCTGTTAGGCTGGTCGTGTGACGCCTCGGCGGGCAGGCGAGGAGAGCAAAGGCCGGAGGCAGGGGTGACGTCGGTTGCTTCCTTCGGTGCCGGGAGATGGTCCTTCCAGGGAGACGCTGGCACTGCCGCCGCAGGTTTCGTCGCCATCGCCGCCGGAACCGTCGGCAGTTGCGGCGCAGGTGCCGCTGCGACTAGTGCAGCCCAGTCCGTGCCGCACACACTCACAGCGCCACTGCCAGCCAGCGACGGCGGCGTGCAAGAGGGAGAGGGGTTGCTGTGATTGCGCGGCAGCTCCCTGTAGGCGACATCAACGCCCCCTTGAGGGTGGCCGAGGGTCGAGGTGCGATCGCGCCGGTGCGTGCCCCGCACGGCCGTCGGCTTGGAGTCCACGAAACCGACGTAGCACTGCTGCCGCGGATGCGGGACCGGTGCAGTGTGCATAGCTGTGGGATTCGCGTAGTACCCCATGGGCTTGGCAGCCACCGTCTTTCGCGGCCCCTCGTCGTCGCCAGCGTCCTCATGGACGGTGGAAGGCAGCGACGGAGGTGCGACCGGCGTAGAAACTGGAGCAGCAGCGGTCACCGTGGTGCTCGGCTTCGGTGCCGCCGGTGACAGATGCTGGCAACCTGGAGGCGGTACGACGGAGGGAGAAACAGCTCGAGGCTGCGCCGTGACGGTGACAGTGGTGGTGTTGGTCATCGTAGGGCTCACCGAGGACCGACGCTCGCTGTGCACGACACCAGCACTGGGAAAGCTTGCGGAGCTGTTGCTGTTACTGCCGTGCGGCTTCAGAACAGCATCCAGCGCTAAGAGCGGCACAGCGGGTACAACGGCAGCCGCGCCGGCGTTGGCACGGGAATCACGAGAGCGCGGCGTCACGGTGGGCGGCATGACCGCCTCCGCCCCCTCCTTCGCCGGGGTCTTGGCCAGTCGGAGCTCAGCGGCGTCATCGCTGTCCTCGCTCGACATGGAGGAGACGGTGACGAGGGTGCACACTGACTCGCCGCTCCGCGCCACACGCGTGCGATGCAAGCAGCTCCCGGCCTTTGCCACCGGCGATAGCGCGGTGCTGCCGCTGGCGGGCACGACGGCGCGTCCGGTGCCGGTAGGCTTGCGCACCTCGTCTCTGAAAGCGACATTGCCGGTCGGTGCCGACGCAGCAAGAGGCCTATTCGCACCGGAAGCAGCGGCAGCGCTAGGCTTCGCTCCTGCGTTTGCCGCAGTCAGCGTGTTGGTCGACAGCGACTTGAGAGCCTTGGAAGCAGCCAAAACCGGCGCCGCAGCAGAGGCGGTGGTGGTGGTGCCGCCGGAGCGCGAGGCCCTGGCGCTGATGCCGCCGTGAGAGCGGGGTGAAGCTCCACTGCTGGCCAAGACATACTCCACGCCGGCTGCGGCGTCGTTCATTTCAAAGAAAAGGCGCAACGCTTCGCATCGCACATTCGGTGTGGCGTGCGCGAGGACGAGGCGCTCCTCCTTCGTCAGCTTACGGTCTGTGTAGCGTTGCAGCAGTGTCTGCATGGACGCCGGCAGCGTGACGCTGCTGGAGTCAGTGGACCTCCTGCATGACATGATGAGGGTCGCAGGTGAGGAGGTGACGAAGAGATGAGCAGCGTGCCGCGGCGTCTGCCGGTCAGTCGCGAAGGCTTCTATGCAGATTGAGAGATCGATAGGGAGGAGGGCCGCACCAACAAAGTAAATGGAGAGCGATGATCGAGTGACGATAAGAACAAAATGAGAGAGAGAGAGACAAGGGGAAAGGGTTGGGAGGAGAGAAGGATCACGATGGAGCACATATGGCCAACACACCGAGGGAGAGGCTGGGCGAGATCCAACGCAAGGGTGTGCGAGTGTGTACAGACGAAGAAGAGTCGGGGCTCACAAGCTGTCCGCTGAAAGAAACGGCCAGTACGGAATGATGATGAGAGGGAGAGGCAGGAGGGGGAAATCGTTGTGCCTGCTAAGCACGCAGAGTGAACGCGTCAGCTGAGGTGGAGGGGAGGGGGAAGTGGAGTGCACGTGGGTGCGCGTGAAAAGGGGGGAAAGGACGCAAAGGAGACGGCGGCAGAGCGCGATGTGTGAACTCAGCGTAACGGTGGGGAAGTGCCCAGGCAAGAGGATTAGACAGGGAGGGAAGAGTGGAAAGGGAGGGAGTGGAGAATATCGCCGAAGTACGCCAATGGCTCGCGTTGGCGCCCCTCACAGAGGGCCTGGCGCTATGAAAAGGCAAAGGCGGATGAGCGACGATGACATGTCTCACCCTCTCCTTCAGTGAGGGCCACGGCGCGAAGCGATCGCGGGTGGTATACGAGGGGGGAGGGGAAGACACAGCCCGCGTATCCTCTGCCCTGATCCACCACCCGCCCCCTTCCCCAAACCTTCGCGCACGCCAGCGAAGGCACGAACCACCCCCACGCGATCGGTGCACACGTGCCGCTCTTTGCCCTTGTGAGCATGTGTGTGTGTGTGTGTGTGTGTGTGTTTGCGAAATGAATCGAAAGACAAGAAACGAGGAAATAAAGAGGAGGAACACAAGGAAGCGCACGAGAGAGACACACTGGTGAAAGAGAGGGTGGAAGAGGGAAGGAAGGGAAGGGGGGGAGGCGGAAGGTGGGGGAGGGGACAGCACCAGCTGCCTCGCCCACGTCCGTACTGCCGAAACCCTCTCACTCGGATGCCCTTCCTCCCCTCTCTCACTCCCCTTCCCCCGACAACCCCGATGTGTGCCCTTGGATGTGTTTGTTTCTTGACGGGCCGCTCACTTCTTCACCAGCTTAGAGCCGACCGGCTGGCGCGTCGTGGTGGCCTTCTTCGCCGGCACCTTCTTCTTGGAAACCGTCTTGGTGGAAATCTTCTTGGCGATGGCCTCCTTCTTCGACTGCTTGCTCTTCTTCTTATTCGCGGTACGCTTATGCGAGAGCTTCATCTTGCTGTGCTCCTTGAGCGCCTGCTTCACGATGCGCTGCTCCTCCACGAGGAAGGCGCGCACGACGCGGTCGCGGACCTGATCGTGGCTCAGCACACCACCGTACGCGCGGGACACGCTCTTCTCGTGGCGGGAGGCGAGGCGGGCGTCGATGTGGCGCAGCGCCTTGGTGCCGCCAAGGCGCTTGTGGCCCAGCACCCACGGGGTGTGGATACCCTGCGAGCGCTTCGCGCGCTTCTGCATCACAAGCTTGTTGCCCGGGGTGCGGACCATCTTCATGCGGTTGCCACGAGTGGCATAGTGCATGCGACGGCGGTACTGAACGCGAGGGCAGGACATCTTCTACGTGTGTGTGTGTGTGTGAAGAAGGACCAGCAAGAAGATCAGGTTATCCCTGTTCTCGAAGCGCTTCTGCTCAGTTGGATATGGGCATACGCGTGCATCGTGCGTACGGAGTCGACGGGGAGAGAGTGCGAGGGAGAAGTTCTGGATAGAAAGGAAGACATCGTGGTCTCTATAGGAGATGTGCACCGTGATGACAGACACGCACGCGCACATGCTCATCTCTGCTCAGCTCATACACAGAGAGTGACCAACAGACTGAGAGACACAAAATGAAAGCACGTGTTCCTGGCCCCGTGCGCCCGTACCCTGCGCACAGTACAAGAACGAATCAGTGTTGCAGAAATAAAGGTGTGTGTGTGTGTGGGGGGGGGGGGGGGCAAAGACGCCATCACCCAACTCTCTTGTGAACATTGAGCGCGGCGCGGCTGTCGTCTGCCCCCCCCCCTCTCAGAGGCGTGCGGCGCGTCGGGGAGACGTGTTACACGCAGCACTTCTATCGTTGCTGTTTTGCTGTTCGATCTCTGTGCGATCCACGCGTCACAACAACAACGGTGATCGTCGCAAGAGGCACATGCACATCAGAAAAAGGTCCGTTGCGTCCTGGCAGGCAGCGACGTGGGCCCCATCTCGACAAATCGCTCCCGCTCCTCGGCCGACTCCGCGTTGCCGTGCCGCACCTCGCGCACATCGAGCACACGATCGGTAAACATGACACCACCACCGCCGGTCAGGGAACCGATCTGCAGTATTGCCCAGTACAAGAGATGAAGATAGTCCCACTCCTCCAGCGGAGACGCGGGGTGCATCCTGCGCAGCTCCACGTTCCAGTCGAGCTCGTGCCACTTCTTTTGCCGGCACGCCTCGATCACCATGTGCAGCCGCACCGCTGGCGGCAACGCTTCGAGAGGGTCTTCCTTCTTCAACACCTCCGCGCCGAGCTTGTAGATGTCGCTGTATCGCATGCCGCGCACCATGTAGGTGTAGTCGCGCTGGTCCTCTGGCGAGAGATGCGCGACGGCGTCCATTTCTTTGAAGTAGCCGACCACGATGACCACAATGAGGCAAGAGACGAGGACCAGCAGCACCACATTGCAAATACGAATGCCCCACCTCACACGCCGCTCTGTCATGCCCCGGAAGGGCGCGTATAGCCGCGCGTACCACCGTGTCGAGACGTACCGGTTCACGATTTCCTGCCTCTGCTCATCAGAAAGCTGCACCGTCATCGGCTCGCGGCGGCGCGAGTTGCGCTTGTTCAACCCATTGATCGCCGCCAGTAGCCGCTCTGCCGCGCGAGCCTCGGGGTCGTATTTCGATTTCTCATTCCACTTGTCGAAGCTCATGAGAGGGTTCATCGGCTGCTTCTTGCGGCCCTCACGGCCGCCTTTGATGAAGCTCCAGAAGCCACCAGGTGGCTTTGTGAGTGGCCCCGTCGCGGACGACGACTTCGCAAACAATGTGGTAGAAGACGCAGACGTATCGGCTGAGGCGCCAGCTCCTGCTGCATACGTGGCCCGTCTCTGAGCCGCACGTACCGCCTCGTCCTGCTGATCTTTTCGATACTCTTCGAATCTGCGCGTCTTATCCTGCCACGTGCTGGTGTGTGGCCTTGCCGACGTACTGCGCTGATACCGACGACTCACGAGAAGCGCAGCGGGGGTCGATCGGGAGTAAGACGGAGGGCAGTGAGAGCTCGGCAAGAGACGGCACTCCACCCCAGAGACCGCAGCGGAGGAGCAGAAGCAACGGCACGATGGAAACGACGGAAACACGACGGTGCCGCAAGAAGGCCATGCCGCCCCCGTCGCTGCCGTGGCAACACCGCTCCCTGAGAAAAACGCTGTGATGCACAGTCGGTGCATCTGTGCTACATGCATGCGAACGCGTGAATGTGGGTTCGCATATGCTGGAGGGAGGGGAGGGGAGGGGGGCAGAAGGAAGGAAATCCGTTGCGGCGCCAAGAAAATCACGCGCGCGTGCGCCCGCGGACTTCGATGCAAACCGATGCCGCCGGCACCATCACGGCGGGTGCGCGGAACAGAAAGAGAGAGAAGGGCGGGTGTGATGGGGAGAGGGAGATAAAGAATCAGTGACTAAGACGAAGAGATGGCTAAAGAGGAGGACGGCGCAGGTGCGGCAATCTCGCAGCGGAGCTCAGCTTAAGGTGCGTGGTGCTTGCAGTCTTGCCACTCCCCCCCCCCTTCTCCATTGCTCTCTATCTCCGTCAAACACGGAAAAGACAAGATGGTAAGCAAGAAAGAGCGTCTTCTCCTGTGGCTGATGCAGTCAGCCGCGCCACCCAACCACCGCTTCCACTGTGCATGAAAGAGGTGGGAAAAAGAGGACAGGATGGAGGCACGCATGAGAAAATGTACCTGCCGCCGCTGCTGCCATGATAGAGGCTAGGAGAGGAGGAAGGACGCTTGACACGTACTCGAATCTGCTGAGCCTTTTTTGTTTCGTGAACGTTTCTCGCGCGTGTGTGTGTGTGTGTGTATCGGTGTGTGCGTCGGTGTGTATGTGTCGGTGGTGGTGTCCCTTTCCTTTGTTTCGTTGAAAAATTAGCGTTAAGGCACCCTTCACGCCGCGCACCTCCGCCTCTACTCCCCCCCCCACTCACATCTTCGCTCTTAGCTTTCCCGTTCCTCTCCACGTCCTGTGTGTTTGGGTGTCAGTCGATGCCTGCGCATGCCTCTGCGTGCGAATACAGAAGAGACATCTGCCCATGCTGCTTTTCACCGTCATCCATGCGACGTGTGCCCACATGCATCGCCATCGCACATCGCAGGTAAAGACGGCATCGAGCGCAGCACCGTCCCTCTCGCCCTCAACCCCTCTCTTCTATCTTGCACGCTCGCTCTTTTATTCTTGCTCTCAGCAACAGTCCGCAGCCGACGAACCGAATACCGGGCGAGATGAAGAGCGACAAGGAGGCGCAATGCGCAGGTGCACACACACGAGCAACCAAACGCAGCAACACCGGCACAAGCGCGGAAGCAAGTCTCTACAACATCCACACAAGCACCCGCCCACACACACACACACAAATAGTATGCGTGCAGCATGCATGCCGTGCTCACACCATCATCGTACACGGAACGCACACGTGCGCCAAGGAGGCCTGAAGAGAACACGGAATCTTGACACGAGATGATGGGCGCCAAATGAAGAAAAAGCATTCAGACACATGGGAAAAGAGAGGTGCGGAGGGTGGACAACACGCAAAGATTTTATAGTAGAAGGCCGAAAACAAGAGAAGGACGGAACACGTCCATCGAGTCTACTCGCACACACGCACAGAGAAAGAGAGACAAGCAGACACACACACACACACACACACACACCGTCAGCGAATGGATTTGTACGCGTGATTGTGCACATGCATGCTTCTTCAATTTGCCAAAACCACTAGCATGCAGTAAACTAGACCTCGCTGTTTGGCGTTGCTCTTTTTTTCTTGTCGGTCACCATCGCGGGAGGTGAGAAGGGGGGCGGAGGAGCGGAGGGGCGGGTGTTCGACGGAGAGTGTTTGAGAATACACCCACGCACGCTTGCAAAAAAAAGGGGAACGAAACAAACAACAAAAAAACATTCGCTAGAGTCGTGTTCGCTTTTGTGTGTGCATGTGTATGTGTGTGTGTGTGTGTGTGTGTGTGTGTGTGTGCGGGTAATGCGTGACGCGCATATGATAGGAGTACGCGGATTTGGGCTGTATGTGCACATACGTGCGCCCCCCACCCACCCCCCATCCCTCTGCTCACAAGGCGTATTCGCTCTTCTCGCTGTCTCAGGAGCACATGTCCGAAAAAACTCACATAAATGCGGCAAAAAAAAAGTTGCCGTCGCTCGCTTCGGCTGTTTCCTCTATGTCTCTGTTGTTGTTTCGTGTAGGCATCGCACAGACAAGACGCGACGACGTTGATGGAGGAATGAAGGTTGCATGACGTGAGGCAGGGAGCACACATCGGTATGTGTACGTGTTGGAGGCTGTGTGTATTTAAAAAAAAAAACATATAGAGAGAGACACACACGTACACACAGCACGATCGCCACGCCAACAAGGACAACAAAGGCGAACCAGCAAGGCGTGAGGAGGCACAGACACCCAAACACACAGAGAGCGAGAGAGCGCGGCACACAAGGCGTCAGGCACACATCTCGAGGCACGCCTCCTCGGCCTCACTTCGCTATCCGTCTTTCCTGATTAGGGCTTGTGGTACACAGTGCCCTGGCAAGTGCGGTGCTCGTACTGCTCACCCACGTAGATGTCCGTGAAGAGCTCATCCAGCTTTGTCATAGGCTGTTTCTGGGCCTTCTGCAGGTCCTGGTCCACCTCCTTCTTTACGTCTTTCTCCATCTTGCTCATCTCGTCCTCGGTCATGATGCCCTCCGTTGCCATGAACTCGCGCATCTTGCGAATGCAGTCACGCTCCTGCTTCACGTGCTGGATGTCGCTCTTGGTGCGGTACTGGTTGTCGGGGTCTGACATGCTATGGCCCATGTAGCGGTAGCAGTCCAGCTCCATCACAATCGGGCCTTTGCCCGACATGCAGTAGTCGCGTGCGTAGCGGGTGCCCTCCTGCACCGCGAGCACGTCCATGCCATCGACCTTGATACCAGGGATGTAGTCACCACGGCGGTAAAACTCCGCCTGATAGGAGCCGCGAGCGGCGCTAGTGCCCATACCGAAGTGGTTGTTCTCCACGGCGAAGATGACGGGGAGGCGCTGCAGAGCGGCAATGTTCATGGACTCGTAGATCTGGCCCTGGTTGGCAGCACCGTCGCCGTAGAAGGTGACCGCGACGTGCTTCGGGCTGTCGCGGTTCTCCATCGCGAAGCGCCAGGCAAGGCCAGCGCCGATGGAGACCTGCGCACCGACGATACCATTACCGCCGTAGAAGCCGTTATCCACCCTGTACATGTGCATCGAGCCACCCTTGCCCTTGCTGCAGCCGCCCTGACGACCGAACATTTCAGCGAAGACATCCTCGGGCTTGCCACCGCGAGAAATGTACCAGCCGTGATCACGGTAGCCAGTGATAATGGGGTCCTCGAAGGTCAGAACGTTCTCCATGCCAGCCGGGATGGCCTCCTGCCCGATGTAGAGGTGGCAGAAGCCGCGAATCTTCTTTAGCTTGTAGGACTGATCGCACAGAGACTCCATGCGGCGGATGCGGAACATCAGGGCAAGGCTCTGCTTCAGCTGCTCTGCGTCGTATACCGCCTGCGTCGGCAGGGGTGCCATGTCGGTGCGGCCAGCCGTGTGCAGCTTGAAGGGGCGCTGCGGCTTCAGCGGCACCGTCTTGGTGTCCAGAAGGCAGCGAGTCGCGCACTTGAACATAATGATAGACGAATGTGCGTATGGGGGAGGGGGGAGGGAGGGAGGGAGGGAGGCAAAGGTCGGTTCGAGAGAAAAAGAGCTGTCACTACGCGTTGGCTCCGTGCAATGTGAAGCATCGGTGGGGTGGCATGGGTGTACAGAAGCGTATGCGGGGAAAGGAGAGGTATGAAGGGGGACAGACAAAGAGAGATGACGAAAAGAAAGAGGCACCGGTCAATGTGAAAGAAGATGGCACAGCCCGAAAAGTAGCAAGAGACGGATATACACGAGCAAGGGAACGCAAATGATCAGCGACGGGCTCATGTCCGTCACACATGCACGCACGGACAAACACGACACCCCACGCCTATTCCCGTGCTCCTCGACAGATCACCGCCTTCGACCGTTTTCCTTCAAACAACGGTGAGCCTTTTATAGACCCATGCCGGATACACTGATAGCGCAGTTCTCGAGTCGCCTGTGCACGTGAGACTTGCTCATCGGCATGGCTGCCTGGACCAATCGTGTCGGCTTACCCTTTCTGCGTGCCACGGTCCATGCTGTTCTCCCTTTTCGTTGTTTTTTGGTTGTTTTGCTTCCTTCGTGCTCTCTTCTCTCGTACGCATATATGTGTATGTGTATGTGTATGTGCGTTGGGTGTGTTGGGTGCGTTCACCAGCGTGGCTCTTGAAGAGTGCCGCAAGCCAGTGCCACCTCTATCAGTCTCCCATCCCCCACACACACCACCACCACCACCACCCACACACACACACACACCACTACCCAACCTCACCACACACCTTATCGACTCCGTTGGCCTCGCTTCCATTCGCGTTCTCTCGGCTGGAGATCAGCTTTGAAAAGCATGCCAACAATGCAAATTATGTAACGGAGCCTTGGAGATGCGGATACAGGTGCAAGCCGGCGTGCATACACACACGCACACGCATTCACCAATAACGAAAAACGGGGTACAAACTCGCTCCTTGTTATCAGCACTGAGAGGCTCAAAAGACGAAAAAGGGAGAGAGAAGAGAGAGAGAGGGCGAAATAATACGGAGAGTCTCACTGACCAAACAGAACACAAAAACCCACACAGCCATTTCGCTGGATATTGTTGCGTGTGTGTGTGTGTGTGTGTGTGTGCAGGTGTCTGTATGTATGTTTATGCTTTGTCTCTCTCTCTCTCTCTCTGTGTGTGTGTGTGTGTCGCCTTCTCTCATTAATTCTATATCGATCTCCATCGATCTATATCCATATCTATATACATATATAGACAGACAGATAGATATAGATCGATTGATAGAGAGAGGGATAAATAAATATATATAGAGATAGATAGATATAGATATAGATATATGTTACACGCTCCTTTTCTTCTCCTTGCCTTTGTGTCTGATAAACGGGGGAGGGGGGGGGACAGAAAGCATCGTCTCTTTTGTGTTTTTCTTCTGGACAACAAACGAAGCGAGGGCGGAGAGCGGCGCTTCAGAGGAGAAACGGAGTGGAGTCATCATCATCCGCGTTGTACGCGAGCACAGGCATGCGTCGCTCCCCCACCCACCCCACCCGCCCACCCAATGCACAACAATAAAAAGGGCGGGCAGGCAGAACACCAAAACAAAAACAGAAGGTACCAAACAGGAGAACACCTGATAAGTTAGAGCTAAACCGAAAAACGGGTGTGTGTGTGTGTGTGATCATCTCGCAAGAGAAAAAGAAGGCGCACATGCACGCATGTACACACACACACACACCAGCAACGGGAGGGGAGGGTGTGTGTGTGTGGGGGGGGGGGGGGGCAAACATAGAGGGGTGCCTTCCAAGAAGGTGAGAAAGCGAACGAAAAGGAGGAAGGCGTGTAGCACCGAATACGCGAATGTGTGCTGCCTCTCCCAGCACAGACGAGAAACACACACGGGAGCGAGTGAGGGGGATGCGGTGCCTGCTCCACGGAGAGTGGCTGCGAGACGCGCGGCGGTGCAGAGTTGACATGGGGAAAGGGGGCGTACATGCACACACACATACAGAGATGCATGATTGCGCACGCACCAAACTCGTGCCTCACTGACGCGATCCGGTAACGGCGTCCTGCGCGCGTAAGTGCGCAAGTGTAAAGCTCGAGTACGCGTTCGCGCATAACCATGCATAAAAAGAATTATAAAGAGTGCTCAATACGGAGGGGGGAGGGCACAAGAATCGGCTCCCACGCACGTCCGCATCAAGCAGCTCTCTCCCATTCCTCCACACACCCACACGCTCGTCCAAAGTACATTCCAAGGAGAACAACGTCCACGATAACAGCACCGATAACCCGCTCCCGCCCACGGCTCCCTCCTCATGCGTCATGGGCCCGTCTTTCCTTCTTCGCATCGGCGCACCTCACCCCCACCCCCTCCCCAGAGACACATACACACACATACACAGCAGCAGGAGCACATATCGAAGAGCGGCGGAAGAGAGAGGGTTGGGGATGGGGGGAGGTATAGAAACAGAAAACATCTGCACAATCAACAGAAACCCTTTTAAAAAAATGGAGGGGACAACATGGGAAAAGGGAAGGAAAGAGACGAACGGGCAGCCGCTAAGGTGTTTGAGAAAGACGAGGCAGGGCTCACATACACCAAGACACACACACACACACACACACACACACACATACAGACACGCACGCACACGCACACGAAACGAAATAATAATAGAGAGAGAAGCGGCAATACGAGAAAACAAAAACAAAGAGAACGAAAAAGAACCCCAAGAATACGGCGAGTGAATGCATGTGCGTGTCCGAGCGGGGAAAGCTTTCGCGTGTGCTCGCATGTGTGCCGCCGTGATAGAAAAAAAAAACGGCAGAGGGATGTCAAGGAGAGGAGAAGGATGGGGCAGACAGAGGACAACGTGCGTAGTGAAGCGCGACAGACACGCACACACACGCAGGCGGCACCCCTGCCATGACACATCTGGCCTTCCCCCCTCCCTCCTTTTTCAATACCCCCCTCCCCCTTCTGTCATCTTTATCGCTTAATCGAGCTCCGGTGCGTTCGTCGGCGCAGGCACTTCCTCCTCAGGAGCCTTCTGCTGGGGCGCGGCCTCCGCACCCGCCGCCGCCTCGGCTGCCACGTCCTCCTCAGCATTCTCCGGCTTCTTGCTCTCCTTGGGCTTCGGCGGGGCTGGCTTCGTCATGACTTTGTGGATGCCCTGCTCCACCTCCGACGCCTTCTTCTCGAGGTCCGCTTTCGACAGCATCGTGTCCTGCGTCTTGGGAGCCGCCAGCATCGCCGCAACCTGTTGGTCCACCCACGCCTTCGCCTGCTCGGCCGTGGCTGCAGCCTCCTTCAGCTCCTCCTCAGTGATGTGCTCCTTCTTACCGATAAGGTCGAGCGCCTTCTGTTGGGCAGCCATAATGCGAGTTTGGACACCCTTCGCCGCGAACTCGACGTCCTCGCGAGTGCGAAGGCGGTTGTACGCGGCGTCGCCGATGGCACGCAGCGCCTGTACGCGGCGCTCGTACTCCTCGAATGTAGAGAACTCGCCGTCTTCGTAGAGCCACTGCTCATCCTCATCGCACTGGCGCACAAAGTTGGCCGCCGCATCCGGCGCGGCGTACTCGATCAGCATGCCACCCGGCGAGAGACGAGGGCGAAAGTCGAGAATGTAGCTTTCCAGCTCGTTCTTCTTGATGCGCGTGCGAACGATGCGGCAGTCGCGCTCGCACATCTCCGCCTCGGCCTTGCGGAAAACCAGGACAGACTCGCCGCTGTGTCCAAGGATCTCCACGTTCGGCTTCACCGACACAACAATCGCAGCCTCCTTCGTCTTCTTGACCGGCTTGACCGGCTTGGGCGGCTCGGCCAGCGCCTCCTCGTTCTCCTTCTCCGGGCCCTCGCCGTTCTCGGCGGCAGGGGCAGCGTCCGGCGCCTCCTCGACCTCGTACACGTCGATCGCCTCCGCCTTCTCCAGCTCCACCACACCATCCGGCTGGATGCAGATACGGACGCGCATCTCGTTCACCGCACCCTTCGCCTTCGAAGGCAAGCCCATCTCCCACTCACCGATGATGTAGTTGCACGGCTGCACAATCTCCTTAACCCCCTCGTTTTCGTAATCGTAGAAGGCGTAGATCTTCGGCGCACTCGAGCACGGGAAGCGCACGTCCAGCTTCTTCGGGTAGCTGTCCGCCGCCCCCAGCAGCTTCACGACCTTATTCACCTGCGGCAAGAAAGGCACGGAGCTGGGGGAGCGTGGGTTCTCGGCGTGGTAGCCCAGCAGAATTGGGTACGTTGGCAGCTCCGATACCTTGAACTCGCGCACCTGGAACTTCGGCGAGAGCATGGCCGCCACAATCGCGCACCCGCGTGCCGTGGACTCAGACGCGTTCAAAGTGAAGCTAGGCCCGCGGCCCAGCACCTCCTCCACCAACCTCTTCATCATCGGAATACGGCAGCCACCGCCGATCATCTCGATAGAGTGGAAGTCATCGCGGTTGACGCCCGCCTCGGCAAACCCGCGCTCGATCACGAGCTTGATGGAGTGGAGAACATCCTGGCAGAGGGACTCCATGGTGGCACGCTCAAAGACGGGAATGCTGACGTCGATGTCCATCAAGTTCTCGACGTTCAGCGGTGCCGATTGGTTCGCAGACAGGAGGTATTTGAGCCGCTCGCACGCCTGCACCAGGCGCAAGCGAGCGCGCTTGTTCTGCGAGACGTCGACATTGTAGCGGGACTTCACTTCATTCAGCATGTGCTCGTAGAGCAGGTAGTCGCAGTCACGAGTGCCAGTGTTACGGTCGAAGGTGCGGGCGAGGATTTTGCAGTTGCCGCGCCAGAACTTGCACACGGAGAAAACCGTGGCGCCATATCCAATGTCGAGAATGCCGACCACCTGCCCCTCCTCCATCGTCTCCTTCAGCGAGGCGCCGCGGAAAATGCCGTAGTCCACCGCTGACGCAGTTGTCTCGTTGATGAGGGACATGCAGTGCAGTCCCGCCACCTCAGCCGCCTGGTACATGAGGCGGCGCTGCTCCGCGGTGTAGTAGCACGGCACGGTGATCACAAAGTCGCGCACGTCCGCCTTCACGCGTGGGTCCGTCGTGGCAGCTTCGTTGACGTAGCTGCGCAGCCGCTGCAGCATCATGGCCAGCACCTGCTCCGGGTAGAAGTGCTTCTCCTCGCCGCAGTAGTTGACGCTAAACATGAGCCGTCCGCTTGTGTCGCCGATGATGTTACACGTCAGGAACTTGAGCTCCCGAGAGAGCTGGGAGTCGTCCATGCGCATGCCGATGAAGCGCTTGAGCAAGAAGACGGTATTCTGAGCGTTGCGGACGTAGCGGTCCAGCCCCTGCTCCCCGATAAACCGCTCATCGTCGACGAACGAAACAATGGTGGTCGTCTCGCGCTTGCTGACCTCGTTTGTCACGATGTCCACCCCGCCGTAGCGGGTGATGGCCACCGTGGAGTTGACGTTGCCGAAATCGATGCCGAACACAGACATGACACCGATGCTTTTGGTCACGGTTGGTTTAATTCTTCTTTGTTGTTGTTGCCGTGTCGTTGTGCTGTCTGCGCTCTGTAGTTTGTTTCGTGCGGCGTGAGGAGAGACGGGAGGGATGGAGAAGAGGTATGATACCTGCTACTGGAACGGGTATCGAGATCTTTAAGTGAA
Organism: Leishmania major strain Friedlin; assembly: GCF_000002725.2. Lineage (NCBI taxonomy): Eukaryota > Euglenozoa > Kinetoplastea > Trypanosomatida > Trypanosomatidae > Leishmania > Leishmania major. The sequence continues at coordinate 608,280 of NC_007259.2, read as the reverse complement.
GCGTGTGAAGAGACGGGTTATAGTGGTTGTGGGGTGTGCGTGACTACCAACCCAGGCAGGTGACGGTTCAGGCGCAGGCCAGCAAGTGTAGTGGGACAGTAAACGCCAGCAAGCACACACATGAATGGAGTGACATATGCAAAAAAAAAAAAGATGAAGAAGAGAGAGGGGAAAAGGGAGAGTAGGGTGAAAGAGGGACGCATCTGAGCACGCACTTGCATATGTGTGCTCCATTTTCCCGCCTCGATCTTCGTGCGCGCGGCTCACTGATGAAGGATTGGAGGAGGGGGGAGGCGCCAATGACAGGCGAGCCTCTGCGTCACCACAACAGCAGAAGTGGAGCAAATGGAGGAAGAGTGCGCGCCAGAGAAGCGGCGCGCAGGCATACACACGTCAGTGAAGACCATCATATCTGCGCACGCATGAGGGGCAGCAAAGGAGGCGCAGCAGCAAGCGTTTGCACGTGCACTCTCTCTGTCTTTCTCCCTCTCCTTCGAGCACGTCGTGCAAGGGTGGACAGCGGATGTGTCCTTTCCTTCTTGACCCCGCCGCTCTCGGCCGGTGCGCGTGCCCGTTGTTGCGGCTTGTGTCTTTTCGGCCACTCAAAGAGAGGGAGGCAGACAGAGAGAGAGCAGCCGCACGATGGCCTTTCGAGTTGTTTTCTGGTTGCTGGTGCATGTGCGCGTGTGTGTTTGTGTGGGAATGTCGAGCATGCGGCGTAGAGCCACAAAGGCAAACAAAAGACAGGCGTCAAGCCAATATGTACCTTGCCGTCGCATACAAGGATACCTTGGCCAGCAGCAGCAGCAGCAACAGCAACAGCAGCGCCGGCAGAGCAGCATTCTACCACCATCAACACCCCTCTCTCCTCCGCTGCTGCTGCTCGTGCCACGGATGCCCACACACAGCCTCTTCTCACTTTTCCTCTTCTAGTCTAACCATCACCCGTACGGAGCAAAAGACAACCAGGCACAGGCACAGGAGCAGGCACAGAGGCGGGCGCCACATCAGCGCACCAGCCCCTCACCCACCCCTCGCATCCTCAGCAAGTGCGAGCGCACCTCCACGCAGGGCATCCCCGGCCGCCTCAACGCCACGCAAGCACACTGCAATGATGCACACGCATTTTGCCCTTTCTCTCTGTTGTCCTCTTTCTCTCGCAATCAATGCCACGGGCGAAATGGGGAGGACGCGGAGGGCCGACCACCGGCACCGTCCGACTCTGCGCCGGCCCCGCCAGCGTTATTGGAATGACCGCTGGCATTCGTAAGCGTGTGGACGGGGCTGCGATGCTGCATCGACTGGGGCGTGCTAGACAGCGATGCTGCAGCAGACAGCTTGGTGGCGGCGCGACGAGGAGCGGGTGCTGGGGAAGCAGGAGCAGCTGACGAAGACGCCGGTGCCGCACCAGTGGCAGCCATGACGCTCTCACTAGTAGTAGGGCAGCGTCCGGTCGGATTGGTGTTGCGAAAGACGTGATACCGTGCGCTATTCTCTTTGGCTGAGGACACTTGTCCACCAATGCGCTGCGCCGCAGCGCTGGCCTCCCGGCACACCCGCTCAAAGTCGTCCTCGCGCCGCGCCTGCAGCTTCGCGTCTTCGAGAAAGGCATCGAGCTTCTTCGATAGCTGATCCCGCTCGCGCCGCAGCAGCTCAGTCTCCTCCTTCGCCTTCAGGGCGTCACGGCGTGCTGCTTCAGCAGCCTGGCGTAGCTCCGGCAGCTCCCGCAGACGTCGCTGAAGATCCTCCATCTGTCTATGCCACTGCGCATCGCCGACAGTGCGCTGCTTGAGCGCCTTCACCTCCTCGCGCAGCCCCGTGCACTCCTTCTGGATTAGCTGATACTGCTCGTGCAAGCGGATGTTCTCGCGCATCAGCTGCTCCTTGTCCTGCGTCTGACGATCCTCGGCCATGCGAGTTTTCTCCACCTCGGTGCAGCGGGAGCGCAGCGTCTTCACTTCCTCTTGTATCAAGGCCCGAGCCTTCTCAGCGGCCTTCCAGTCCGCGTGCAGAGTCGCGTAGCGCTGCTCCTGCCTCGACTTTTCGTTCACCAGCGCCGCAGCCAGCTCCGCTTTCTCCTTCTCGACGATATCGCAGCGCCTCTGAAGCTCTTGCGCGAGGGTGCTGCCCTCGCCAGAAGCAGCGCGGAGCTGATCCGCCTCCACCTGGGCACGCTGCCGCTGCTCCACCGCCTCTTTGCATTGACCGCGCAGCCGCTCCAGTTCTTCCTGCATGTGAGTCAGATCTCTCTGAGCGGTGCGGTGCTCTACCAGAGCAGCACTCTCGCGCGCTGCCGTCTCCTCGCTCTCTCGCACCGCTGCTCGGGCTGCCTCCTGTGCCTCGTCTAGCTGGGCTCGCAATGATGCCAGCTCCTCCTCCATCACCGCCCGCACCCGCTGCAGGTCGTCGCGATGTCGCCCCATGGCCGCCGACTGTTCGGCGGCAGTTTGCACCTTGTGAGCCTTGTACTCCTTACTCTGTGCCTGCAGATTGCGTTCCACAACGTCCAGCTTCGCGACCGTCTCCTCCAACCTGTGCTGCAGCGTCATCGCTGTGTCGTCTGCCACCTCGCAGTCGTGCTCGAGCTCACGTACGCGGGCGTCGTACTCGTCCTGCATCGTCCGCTGTGTCGCCTTCATCTCCGCCACCACGGCCTCCGCGCGCAGCCGCTCCTCGCGCAAGGAGTTGTGAAGTTCTTGTATCTGTGACGCGGCATCGCGCAGCGCGGCGTCTGCCTCGGCTAGAGCATTTGTCTTCTGGCTGCTCACCTGCTCGTGCTGCGTGCACTGTCGCTCCAGTTCTTCCAGCTGCCGCTGCATCGCACCGTTGGCCTCCAAGAGCTCCGTCATTTCGGCCTCGTGCGCGCGTGCCAGCACCGTCTGGGACTCGACCAGCTGCTGCGCCTTGCCAAGCCGTTCCGTCATCGTCTCCAGCTGCCGCTGAACGTAGGCGTGCTCTTCCACCGGCACCGACCCACCCTGTGTGGACCGCAGCTTCATCTCAGACAAGACAACAGCGTGCTCGTTCTGCAGCAGCGTGAGCTGCTGCCAGAGGTCCTTGTTCTCGGACATGACCGCCAGCAGGAACTCGTGTGTCTCACGCTCGACACCGTCGCGGTAGTCCGTCCATTGCTTGTCTATATCGTCGAGAGCTGCCTCGGCACGCTTTAGTCGAGCGTCGACATCCGTGGCAGCCGACAGCACGGAGCTGCGCGCCACGAAGAAGTTTGTTTGCGACTCTTCGCTAGACGTTGTCAAGGACTCCAGCGACGTCAGCAGACGATCGACGAGGGCCTGGTGGGTATTGTGCATCTCGGTCTGTATCCGGCGCACCTCGACAGTGGGAATGAAGTGGGACCGGTCTTCCAGTCGCAGCTGCACCTCCTTCGGGTCCAGTCCCTTGGTTGCCTCGAGCTGCTGGAGACGGCGCTGCAGGCGCTCCTGGGCCCACTCCGCCTCGCGCAGTGCCAGCCGCTGCTCCTCCCGCTCCTTCTGCACCTGATGGCGCTGGTTGCGCTCTTTGACCAGGTGCTCCTCCAACGTCTTGACGTCGCTCTCGGTAGAGGTCAGCTTCTCCACTGTTGCGCTGTAGCGGTGCGTGAGAGACGTGTACGCGGCCTTCTGTTCATTGAGCTGATGGCGCGTGTCGACAAGGCGGGCGTTGGCCTCCTGCAGCTCTGCCTTGAGCCGCTCCGTCTCGCGATGCGCCTGCTGCACCTGCTGTTGCAGGAGTCGGCGCTGGAAATCTAGACTGGCCTCGCTAACGTATGGCAGGCTGGCAGCCCCGAGCGACGTCGAGAGGGTCTGGGTAGACAGCGGCGGCAGCGCTGCTGAGGGGTCTGCGTAATCGTCATGGGCACCACAGTGCTGCGACGACTGCAGGTGTAAGCCTCCCCCCATAGCAGCGCCCTGGCGAGACGGGCTGCCGCGCTGCGTTTGGGTGGTCGCAGTGCCGCCATTCACGGAAGATCGATCAGCAGGGGAGCCGAACAAGCTCGGGTCGGCATCCTGCAAGGGTATGATGAAGGCGTCTTTCCCAGACATCATATGCGGTGCGTGTGAAAGGGGCGTGTATGTGGATGTATGCGTGAATGTATGTCAGTGGTCTACTCTACATTAGCGAATAGGCGTGCATGCGTGTCTTAGCGTCGGTTCTGACCAACACACCCGTGCACATGCGCGAGTGCCTTCACGCAACGATCAATTTGACCCCGAACGATTTTGCCCACTTGCGGGTGTGGTGAGGGCGAACAAATCGCTCCGCGGCGAGAGGGAGCACTGTTGAGGGATGCGATAGGGACGGCGCGCGTGCGGTCGCGGTTGGAGCAGCGCAGGCACACACACACACACACACACGCACGCACACCGCAGAAATTGCACCGGATGAGAAGAGGGAAAGGGCAAAAGTGAGGGCGCTGGAGAGGTCGAACGAATGTGCAGGTGATAAGCGGCATGGAGCAGGAGACACGCATGAGCGAGTCACTGTTGCCAAACACCTCCACTATCTGTGTACTTGTTTGTGTGGGTGTGGGTGTGTGTGTGTGTGTGTGAGGATTAGCAGCGACGAAAAGAAGGGGACGAAAGAGGGCAGCAGAGGAGTCGTGTCGTGACGCTTGATTTCGTGCGCTCATTGCTTCGGATGCAGCAGTGCAGAGAGACGAAAAGACACGCACGCAAAATGGTTCCTCTTCCCTTCCTACAGCGTCGCCTGCTAACTCATCGCTCACGTCCACCACCACCCGAAGTGACACCTGACCGAGACGAGATCCTTTTTGGTGCGAACACGAACAAAAGGGCTGTCGCCCCTTCCCTTCATCCCCGTGTGCTCGTAGCCTTTGGTTGCTGTTGCTCATTTGTGTTCTCGGTGTCCAGTCCTCGGGAAAGAGCACACACACACACACACATACATATATACATATATAGGCATATACAGACATATGTATATATATATATATACATATATGTGTGTGTATGTGGATATACGCGCTCGCCCATGTTGGTGCGTCTGTGTTTGTCGCCCAGCAACCACGCGTGGGGCAGAGGCCCGACTAGACGACAGAGCAAGTCGAACGCACGTACACGGAGAGACGAACAATGAAAGGATGTGAAATGAAGATAGACCTCCGTGCAGCCATGTACAGGTACTATATATATATACATACATATAAACATGCGTGTGTATGTATGTGCGTATGTGCCCGGTGCCGGTGATACAAGTACACAGAGAGAGAGGGAGACGCACAACGCCGGACCAGATCACAGCTGTGGTGGCTGCACTAGACGAAGCGCTACTGCAGTGGTACTATAAAGCGCATGTATGGTGCAAAACAGAAAGACGTAGATGCATACATAAATGCGTGTAAGTGTGTGTTTGCGTGTGTGTGTGTGTGTGTGTGTGTCTGTGTGTGTGTGTGTGTGTGTGTGTGTGCACGCGTACGTAAAGGCGCAGCGCACAAACACACACACACACACACGCAAACAACGACAAGCGACCAGTGTGGGAAAACAAAAAAAAACTCTACAATGACTCCACTCATGCACTCTGCCAGGCAAAACCCGTAGACACACACACACACACACACACACACACACTAAGCACGGCAGGAAAGAGGGGAGAAGAGACACACACTGGAAATGTATAATCGAAAGATAAACCAAGTATTGGTGTCAACCAAAGCAAGCGGAGGAGCGGAATGAGCGCAAGAGCACAAAAATGCCGAAGAAGTTCAAACAAAACAAAAAAAAAGTAAGAGATGTAAGCGGTCATCGAAAACGCCGGATGGAGCCGTTGCCCGCATCTCTCCATTTTTCAGTTTTTTGTCGCAGTCTCTACCACACAGACACATATACACACGCATGCGCTCCTTGAAAGAAAGATCTAGACTCGTTTTGTTGCTGTTTGGCTTCCTAGACGCTCACGCAGAGGCAACTCTTACGCATCAACGAGTGTACGACGCTGGTAGAAGTAAGTTTTGTGTATCACGCGTGCGTGCCATGTCAGTTGGGAGAGGTTAAGATGAGCAGAAGTGTACACAGTGGCGCAGCAGAGGGAGAGCGGAGAAGCAGGAAGGAGTGCAAGAGGAAAAGGCGAAAAGGAAAGGTGTGCGTTACCGACAGAGGGGCCGGCCACTGTAATGGCATCAAGGCGACACCCCAAGCCCATGATGCCGCAGAGTGTAGCTGAAAAAGAAAGGGGAGAGGCAGGTGGATGAGCGAAAAATAATGTACAGTATGCGGTGTGCGACACTAGTCCTCTGTGATTTATTCCGTCGTAAGGCAGGGCGCATCACAGCCAATGCCATATCCGTTTCCCCTCACCACACATCCTGTGTGCGCACACGTGCATACGCCACTGGAGACACGAGCGTGAAATGACACGAGTCGCCAAAGAAGGAAGAAAAAGTCACTGTACGTCGACAGTTCACTTCCAGAAAGAGGAAGCATCAAAAACTATAGAGGGTGTATATTAAGCACCGCTCACCCTCTGCCTTGTCCGTGTGCGTGTATGCGCACGACTCTCCCGCTACTGGTTTCGCCCCGCCGTCCTCCACCCCCTCCCTGACGCATACGCATGCGCCATCACGCACGCATGTGAGCTCGGAGAGAAAGGAGGGCACCGGATGGGGTGGCAGGCAGCACAGAAAGACGCGCGTACACGTGCAGCGAGGAGCACGGATGGAGAGGGGCGGGTGGAAGCGGCGAATGTACGCGAAACATATGTTGTACACCGCCGACACCGACAGCAGCACATGGCAAGAAGGCGGAGGCGGAGAGAGCTGACCGACAAAACGAAGAAAAAATGGATCCGCTATCGGCACCCAGGCGCCGCACTACTATCACGCATACGGGCACGTGAGCGAGCGACGGCATGCATGACTCGCTTGCTCGGTAACCCTTCGTTTTTCTTTGCGTTTACTTTGCGATACGGAGAAAGAAGGAAAAAAATCGAGAGCGATAAAGGGGCCGTAAGATAGGACGAAAGAGCTACGGGTGATGCCTGGCTGCCTGCATGTGTGTGTGTGTGTGTGTGTGTGTGTGTGCCTAACATAACGAAGGCAAAACAAGGACGGAGAAAACGAAAATGCTACAAAAGGCAAGCTGAGAAGAGGCGAATTCAGAACGAAAAAAAAAGGAGGAGGAGGAGGAGGTGGTGGTGGTGGAAGAGGTGGTCGTGGTGGTGGTGGAGGGATGCAGGTTAGAACGCGTATGTGCGCGCGTGCCGCACGATGAAGCAAAGAAGGATGCGCAGAAAAAAAAAGAAAAAAAGAAGGAAGTACAGACTCTCGCTCTCTCCCGCCGTGGCACGGCGTGCACACCCAACCATCCCAAAAAAAAAAAACGAAACGAAAGAGAAGGCTGCACTCGGCACGGCACGTGCACCCGTATCCGCCCCCTCGCTTGCGCGTCGTCTTTTTCGCTCTCGTTTTTGGTCACTGATAGAGACAACTACGTCGTTTAGCGGGGCGTGAAGAACACGAGATGAGGGCCACCTGTCTATGCACACACACACACACACATATATATATATATACACACACAATGAAGGCAACGAAAAGGCGTTGAAGAAAAACTGCGAGCAGCAAAAGGGGGAGGGCCAAGTGCCGAGAACATGTAAGGAGGCAGAAAGAAGCAAGCGAGCGGGGTTATCTCCGCAGATGGGGGAGGGGGGCAGTACGTGCATGAGACGAGAGAGAATCAAGAAGCACCTCCTGTGGCCGTGCCGTCGGCACGGCCACAATGGCAGCCATGACATCACAGCAGTACCAAAAACAGAGTTGAAGTAGGAGTAGCGAAGTGGCGTGTGCGTGTGTGTGTGTGTATGCTGAAATGAAAGTGGGATGGTCGGAGGCAAGGGGAGCGAAGGAGAGAGGTGTGTGCACATCCAAGTGTGATACGCACACATACACACACAAACGCAAGAGAAAGATGATGAAGCTCTCGCAGCGATGGCGATGGCGATGACACGCGGAATCGCATCATGAAAAAGACGCCCCCCCACACACACACATACACACATCACCACCACCATTAAAAAAGGGAAGAGTGAAGCACGACAGAGACTGGAGAGAGGGAGAAAGAGCTCTACCTTTTGTAGCATATCGAAGAGATGGAGAGAGGGAGCGGAGACACACACACACACACACACGCACACGCACAGACAAAAATGCAAGGAGGATGAAAGCAGAGAGCAAAACGATGAAGATACGGCAGAGAAGAGGAGCTGAACTGGTAAAGAGAAAACGCACACGCACACACCAACAACACAAACATAAGCCACAGAAGAACGGAAAAGGCTGCGCGGACGAAGCCAAGAGCAGCAACAAGAACAACAACAAAAAAAAAAACAACGAGCATGTTCAATACATTAACCAAACCGAACCATGGCGAAACTAGCGAACACAAAGGAGGAGGCGACAGCGCCAGCAAAGGCGACGCAAGGCCGCCGGAAAAGCAGAAGGCATGAACAAAAAAAATGACTGAGCCCACCGTCTCCAACTCGCAGTAGCATCTGCTTTAGCGCCCCAACAGACATGTATGCAGAGACCAGGTGGTGTGCGATAGTCCCATTGACACCCTCAGAGCCGACCTCAGCATGGGCATGCGGTTGAGAACACAAGCAACCAACAAAAAAGAGGGGGAGGAGAACAGGGAGGACGATGAGCTGCACATGCACATGTGTGTACATACAATGGCACAAGCAGTGCCATCAGCAGGAAAGACAAGGAGAACGTTAACCCAACGCACAAGAACAAAAAGAAGAAAAGCTATACCCTTCGTTTTCTAGATGATTGAGCTGCACCGAACAACAGACAAGCGCGTGGAAAAGGAGAGGCGTCTCCCGCACAGTCAGGCCAGCCGACACACATACACACATACACACATACAGTCGATACGTCCTCTGAAACTACACTGTCCCTTTGTTTTTCCACCTTGTTTGCTTGCTGTTGGTTTGCCTCTTGTTCGTCTTGCGAGCGGGTGTTTAGCACAAGAAAAAAAAAACGGAAAGGGCGTAAAGCAAGCGAGCGGGAGAGCGAGACAGAGGGAGGGAGGGAGGGAGGGAGGGAAACGAATAAAGGGACGGATGAGAAAGGCGTGTGTGCGTGTGTGCACGTGTATAGTGCAACCCACACATGCACACAAAGAGAGAGAGAGAGAAGCAAACACAAAAAGGAGAAAAGTTGTTTGCGCACCTGTAGAAGGAAGTGTGGCATGACGGAGAGCGCGACATGAAGGGGGGAATGTGATTGCCATGCAGCTTTACAGAGAGAGAGACAGAGACAGAGATGGTGAAACAGAAAAGAGCGTACAGCAAGAGAGCACTTTTGAAGGGAGCGAAGAAAAAGAAGGAAGGCAGGGCAAGCAGACAAGTCTCTTGCATGCAACAATGTCACCTGTGCTTACAGGCAGAGGCGGCACCGAAGAGAGAGAAAGACACGAGGCTCTGACAAAGGACTTCGACGGCACAGACTCAGAGGCCACGTATAAAAAAAAAAACTTCACTAAAGAGGGAGGGGGAGCGCGGAGGAAGGAAGAAAAAAGAGTGCAGAGAGAGTGAACGAAAATGGGGAAGCAAAAACAAATCGACGAATAAAAAGCGAAACAAAATAAACAATGCAACAGCATAAACACACACACACACATATCCAGAGAGCACGCATACGGCACATAACATGAGGCATGTATACAGTGTGTAGTGCAGGAGACACTAACCAGCAACAAAAAAGGGGGAGAGTGCGCTGATGGGAGGAGGGGGAGGAGAACAACTCAAACAAGACAGAAAAAAAGGGCGCGTCGTGAATGCGGCACACAAACGAGAAGGAGAACAACAAACACAAAGAGCGAGAGAGAGGAGGGCGGTGCGCAAAAAAAAAGTGAGACGAGGGTGCAGCACAAGAAACCGAGTCAAAGCCCGTACATAGAGGCGTATGTACGCTTTACGATAGGCCTGAGCAGGAGACCAACCATCCAGCGAGAGCACGAAGACGAAAAAGAAATAAGCTCACACATGCACCGCCTTGCACTACGCACGTCGTGTGTCTTTTACCTGGGTAGTCTGGGGGTACACGTGGGGCCTCGCCCCCATCTCCCACCTCTCGCGGCGTGCCTCAAACTCTCTTTCCTGCTAAAGGGCAACCTATTTTAGTTTCTTTCTTCTTCGCCCTGTCGGCTTTACATATCCTCCGGGCATCGTGTGAGCGCGCGCCCATGCTTGTCTGCTTGCAAGCTCGCTCTCGTTCAAGCCAGCCAACGGCGCGAGCCGTTGTGTGGGTACGCATGTGTATCCACTTTGAAGACCTTGTCCTCGTCCCATTCGCTTACTTTCCTGTCAGCACGATAAAGTGAGCATGAAGAAAAAAGGGAAAAAGAGGGGGAAGTCAACGCAGCACTACGGCCTGCACACCTCTCCTCTGTGACAGCTTTTCTGTCTGTGTATATAGAGAGAGATTTTGGAAGTTTCCGTGCTGCCGCCCTCGATCTGACCTCGTTTTGTTTTTTGGTATGCTCTCGGCTCACTAACGCTCTCCACCCCTCGTTTCTCATCATAAAAAAATACCGGTGAGATTTGCAAAAACGGTAACACAAAAAAAGGGCTCTCCAGAAAAGTGGGCATGCACCCGGGTCACCGCCGCCATGGAGACGGGGTGTGTGTATGTGTGTGTGTGTGTCTGTCTACGACCGTGTCTCGCGGTGTGTGTGCGTGAGTGTAAGTGTGTTGTCAGGCTTCAGTGGATGCGCGGATGCCATTTTGTACACAAAGAAAGTCGGTGTTTCCCACGCGCTAAAGCGCGTGAGAGCCCCTCCCCCTCCCTTGTCTTGTCCTTTTTCGTTGTTTTTTCGTTGGTGTTTGCCCATCCCGCATTATCATTCTGTTCAGAGCAGCCGCTGTGGCTTGGTGTCGGTCCGTGCGCACCGGACAAGGCAAGGATGAGCGCCAGCGAAGAGGAAGTAAGAAGGTGCAGGGCACTGACACAGAGAGCACCGCCACACACGGCGGACACACAAGCAGCGCACATACGCGCTGCAAAGGGAGGGACGGACGGCAGGTCAGCAATGAGAGAAGACAGGTTTGAAGCAGGAATGCGAGACATGAATAAAAAAAAATAGAAAGTCAACGTAACAGAAACCCGAAAAAACAAAAGAAGGACCCTACGGCACTTGCTGCAGAGAGAAAGAACCACGAGGAGACGACAAGAGCGAGAGCAGGGAAAGCAAGCCAAAATCAAGTAAGACATCGCAAGACAGAGACAAAATCAAAAAAAAATGTGCTTCAGATGAGGAAAGAAAACACACACACACACACATACACACACACATACACACACACATACACACAAGAACATGGAAAAAAGGAAGGACACGTGGACAGTGACTGCGAGAGAGAGAGAGAGGCAAGTCGTGCGCCATAGCCAAAAGTGAAGAAAAAAAAAACGTATGCAAGAAAGACAGGAAGAGACAAGAGATGAAACACAGTGAGAGAGCGAGTGAGAGACGCACGCCTACAAAACGCACGAGCATGCGAGGGCAGAAAGAGGGAGAGGACGGACCACAAAAAAGAAAGCACCAACACGGAAGCGGCAAGACCTACACCGAGAAAGAGAGAGATGTATAGAGATGTATCTATTCATATATGCAACAACGAAAAAAAAAAGGAATCGCCGGCCGACAGCGATAAAGGTGTATGCACACGGACTAAGCGCACGGCCCACTCGACTTTTTGGTGTCTTTCGGTTCTGCTTTTGTTTTTTTGAGAGGGAGGGAGGGGATGGGTAAGTGTGTGTGTGTGTGTGTGTGTGTGTGTGTGTGTGTGTGTGTGTGCGTGTCTTGTACTCTCGATAATACGGCAACAGAAAGAAACCACACCGGCGCAGCCCACAAGACGAAGACATAATCCGCTAGACGAAGACAAAATAATAGGCTGACCACAGAGAGAGAGAGCGTAAAGCAGCAGCAAGACAGAGAAGTAGACCAGGGAAGACGTGAGACGAAGAGCAACATTCGTTGTTCGCTTCACATCCAAGACCACCACAAGAAGAGCGACGAGGGCGAACGGGTCGTCCCCAGCAACGTGAAGGAACGAAAACTTGATAAGACGATGGAGGAGTGCGTGTGTGTGTGCGTGATAGCAAAAAAAGGGAGAAAAACAAGAAGGCAAGCAAGCACGGAGGGGGTGGCCATACGACCTCTCGACACGCCTGTACATCAACATCAACGGAAAGAGAACACACGTTTGCGAATACTGCGGCCAGTGGTGCACCCTGTTTATGGAAAAGACAAAGACGGACAGAAGAGGACGGGGCGGGAGATCGCAGGATCCGCGGAAGAGGGACAAGGGCAAAACCAACACAGGGTGGCACAATTGTGTGTGTGTGCGTGTGTGTAACTGAGAGGAGCTGCACAGGTACGCGTACACCTCGTGACAAGAGAAAGGCAGACAGAGAGGGGGAAAGCATGTTCGAGCGTGAGAACAAGAAATACAGGACGGAGACAGGAGAACAAGACACACACGCTCACATGGAGAGAGGAGAGAGGAGGAATACAGAGAAAGCACGAGTAAAAGAGTAGGCGGATAGATACATAAACCACGCACACCCTCCCTTCATGGTGGTGTGTAACGATCGAGAAAAACAAAAGAGAAACGAGAAAAAGGTTCGGCGCAGAAATGTGGAAAGCACGAAAGCAACAAACAAAACAAAAGAGAACAACAGAAGAAATCAGCGGTTGGGTTTGATTAACGCGACGGAGAGGAAGGTGAAGAAGAGAGATCACGACAGCGCATCAGAACACGTAAAGCGAGAGAAACATGAGCAGCAGCAGCAGCACAGGACACACAAAAAGAAGGGAAGAGAGAGACAGACGTGGCAATCTGCCTTGCCCCCATCCCGTGGACGCCAAGCCAGCGAGCCACAGAAATGCACTTGTAACGTGCACGTCATGCCATCACTGCCTCAGGTGCGAAAGAGAAAGCAAAAACGAAAGTGTGGAGAAGGGCACATGCATAAACGGGGGAGGTAGGGGAATAGGAAGATGAGATGAGAGCAAGAAGCTTCCTTTCATCGCTTCAATGACAAAGTTTGAGGCCTCATACCCTTCTAGATTGCTTCGTCGCCGCCCTGCCCCACCCCCACACACACACCACCACCATCCCACCCCGCGGCGTGCGTGCGCGTGTCCTGGGTTCGTGTGCGAGTACTCGTGTGCGCAACAGCCACGAATGGGGGGAGAAGGAGGGGGGCGGCGAAATGCAAAACATGCCCTCTTCATGACGCTCTTGAGAGCCTGGTCTACTGCAGGGTGCCTCGCTGAGACTCTCCCCTTCTCCTCTCGCCTCGACCGCAGCGCTCTCGCTTCGCTGCTTCGCTTGTTGTTCTTGTGTGTGTGTGTGTGTGTGTGTGTGTGTGCGTGTGTGTTTGTATGTGCTGACGATGCAGCGCGCGTGCTGATTGCCCTCTCTACTTTTGCTTTGGTCACTGGTGCCGGTGGTACTGCTTGGTGGTGCGTCGTGTTTCTCCGCCCCGCTTCGCTCCAATGCGTAGACATACAAGCGATTCCGTCGAGCAAAAAAAAAAGAAATAAATGCCGTGAAAACAGCGATAGGGCCCACAGCACTCAGCACACACACACACACACACAAACACTGAATCACGCCAGCAGTGAAAAAAAAGGAAGCACGAGAACATGTACAAGATAGGGGAGGGGGCGGGTGAGGGAAGGAAAGGGCAAGGAAACATAAAATTTTGAAACAAGGCACTTCTTCTCACCACGGCTCACACGTAAGTACACGTGCTTGCTCGCGTGCGCTCTACAAGGAGCAAAAAAAAAAGGAGAGACGCGAGAGACGCGCTGGAAAGGATAAATCAAAAAATAAGATATCAATCCACACAAATAGACACAGCTCCATCCGACACACACACACACACACACGCACACGGGCATTATGGAGGCGGAGGCGGCGGAAGAAGGAAGGGAAGGGAAGAGAAGAGGAGAGAGAACTGAAAAAATTCGAAGAGAAAGACAGCCATAGAAGCTTACATAACTAAAGTGAACGGAAAATCCAAAATCCAAAAAAATGAGAAGAAATACAGGGCAACAAGGGGGTGAGGAAGGAGGAAGGACGAGATAAACAAGGAGACACAAAGACAGAGAGGGAAGCGGCGTTGAGGTGGATACACGGACCCCGCGCTCATCACACAGCGCTCATGCAATGAGGAGAGAGAGAGATTCGGAGAGAGCAAAAAAAAATGCACTTACAAACAGAAGAAGCGATCCGAAATAAAGCAGCGAAACAACACGGAGAGAGGAAGCCGCACGCACACAGAGAGGGGGAGGACAAGACCAAGCAAGAAAAAAAATGAAATGAAAAGCAAACAAAATGAGCGAACGACAAGCGAGTGGCAGCGTGAGACGCCATTATATATATATATACATATATATAGATATATTTCAACGCATTTATGTTCGTCTGTGGTTCTGCACTGAGAGTATGGCACCCGTCAAGAGAGGAAGGGGGAAAGACGTGAAACGGCAAAAACAACGCCCAGAGACACACGCAGCATAGGCGGACAGCACGACAGCGCGACACAAAAGGAGCAGACGATGTGCTCGGAGGAGCGACGCACATTAGGGCGGGGAGGGGGGGGGCAACAAAATTAGATGTGAAAATACAAAAAGACAACAGCAGACAAGGCAGAGAAAGAGAGCGTAGTGCGATCGGTGCGCTGCTCTCTCTGAACAGCTTGTCTGTTTCCCTCCCTTTCCCGAGTGAGTTGGCTTTGGTTTGGGAATGAGCCACTGTGCAGGGCGTGTGTACGCACATAGTTCTGTTGTTGTTGAGGGACGTGAGAAAAATAAAGTTGGAGTTACGCCCGTGCGGCATACGCACACACTCCTCTCTCCTCGTTCGCACGCCCCAGGAACACCAGACGCAGCAGCGCGAAGCGAAAAAAAAGAAAGAATTCTATGAGAGCAAACTACCTGCACACATGAGGCCGCCGCCCACTCGCCACTGGCATTCACATACACACATGCACGCCTCCCCGTCACGGCCGGCAAGCGAGAAGACATAAAAAAGGGGAAATTATATATATATATATATGTAGTAGAGAGAGAGATGGTGAGGAGACAGAAGGGCAGCGTAAACAAAAAAAGGCAGCGTACAGTAGCCCACCCAAAGGACAAGAACTTGTCGGCGAACAATAAAAGAGGTGCATCCCCTCTCCTCCTCTCCCCCTTCCTCCATGCGAGTGTCTACAACGCACAAACGAGAGACCAAAACACAAAAATGAAGAAAATGATGCTCATGAGCACGCATCCAATATCGATGTTGTCGTTGACGTGTCGCTGGATATGTGTGCGTGTTTAGGTATGTGATGATGATGCGCGTGTAGGCTTCAAGCAAAAAGAAAAACGCACGAAAAAGGGAGGAAACGAACGCTCACGCAGGCAGCGTCAGCCGCACACGCTTTTATTCAACTCCTGCATCTACTGTGTTTGTGAGCTTACCTTCCTTTTGTTTTTTGGCCCTCCATTGACATCTAGCATCCCATTAACCAGCTCTTTTTGGGTTTCTTGCGTGTGGCCTGGGTGCTCCCTGCCATCCCTATTCATCCGCCTCTCCTTTCCACTCTTGACAACGATGCACAGGCCCTGCTTTCATTTCTTTCCGTTTGGTGTTAGTAATTTGTCGACGCCTTCGAACCGCACACAAGTACACGCCTCAACACACACGTGTGGATGCAACGTGGCCGCATGTAGACACCATCCGAAAGGAGCGATGGAAGCGGAAGGAACACACGCAGAGGGCAACAGCGACAGACACAAAAAAACATGCAAAACATATATATATAAATATATATATATATTTTTTTTCGTGTCGTCGTGTGTGTGCGTGTGTGTGTACTAATCCACTCGTCATTTTCGTCATTGCCCTTCTCAGAGAGATACGTGAGACGTACGTATACAATGATACCGCTGTTGTATACACACATGTGTGTATACAACAGCGGTATGAAAGGGCAGACGGAGATGAAACGTACAGAAAAGAACTGAAGAAAAAAGGGGGCCCGCACGTGCAAGGGGAAGCAAGCACCAGATCATGTATCAGCTCTCACTCGCTTCTCTCTGATAGTTCTGCGCTTCTTCTTTTTCTGTCGTGCTTTTCCTTTGTTTGTTTTGTTGCGTCGCGCATATAAACTCACATGTCCACCGCTGCTCGCGCAGTTTCGAACTTCTTTCCGGGAGCTCGCCGTTCCCTCTTGTGCATGGTCATAGACACCGTGCACAGATGGAGAGGGCCACGCCTTTTGGTTGTTGTTGTTCTGCATGTGTGTGTGTGTGTATGTGTCTGTCTGTGTGTGTCTGTGTGTGTCTGTGTGTGTGTGTGTGTGTTGAGGCTTCTGTAGACGGACCACCTGCCAATGACAACAACACGCAAACACAGCAACGCACGCTAAAAAAAAAAAACAACAGCAGAAGCAGATAAACGCGACGCATCCCTGCTACGTTGAGCCACAGAGCCCTTGTCATCCCTGACCATGGTTGTACGCGTGTGTGCATATATCGATAGATACACGTGGGTCGGTGTGTCATTGCTGCAGCGGATGGGAATGTCACTGGATCTGCGGTTGGTACGCTCAAAGCAAACACGAAAATATATATATATATACATATACATGTAAAACAACGAAAAGAGCACCAAATAATAATAATAACGAAGAGTAGGGGGGGGAAGCGAGGAGGAGGAAGACGGGCACGAGACGGACAACAAACACAAAAACAAAAATGAGACCATAGACATCATCGCACGCATCCAATGGGAAGGAGACAGCAGGGAGAGGCGGCAACGCAGAAAGAGACCACACACACACACACACCAGGACACAGCGAGAACCTGAGAAAAGAGGAAAGGGGTGAATCGATGAGACGCGACACACATTTTTCCTTGTGCTGGGAAGCAAGAAGCGGCTGGCAGGGAAAGGAAAAAAAAAAGAAAGATGCAAAATCGACGGTGAAATGGCGAGCAAACACAGACACGCACATCCAAACGACACCAAAAAAAAAAGAACGCACACAGGCACACAGATATACAACTCGAAAGGGAGGGAGGGAAGAGTAGCCTGGCAAGCAAAACACGGAAGAGAAAACAACAGAGAATAAAAAAGAGGGAGACCCACCTACACAGCTAAAAAGAGAAAAAAAACGAGCACACGCACCCACAAAGCACAGAGATCCTGTTGCACATCTCCGTTTCTGTGTTTCGTTTCTCGGGACCGGTGTGTGTGTGTGTGTGTGTGTGTGTGTGCGTGTGTGGGTGGGTGTATTCCCCTGTGTGCGGAGGTGCTTTCGCTCTTTAATTTGTAATGATGAAGCCGAAAAAAAAAAAAGAGACGTACACACACAACGAAAAGGAAGCAAGCGAAAAGTGAAGAGAGCCCGACAAGTCCACCAAGTAGACAGAGTAGAAAAAGAAGAAGCCGTGGTAATCGGGGTAGGGAGGAGGGAGGAGACTCGGAAGTGAAAGGCGGAAAGGGAGGACGAGCGAAAAAAAAAATGGTGACTAATGGTGACGATATACACACGCAAAAAGGGTGCGGATAGAAACGACGAAATGCGAGCAGGCGATGTGGGCATACAAGCTGCTCGAGCTACCCAGACGCGCGCACGGAGAGAAACATATATATATATATATATATATATATATATATATATATATATGTACATCGATCATAACTTATCGATCCCACCCTCCTCGTAACCTTTTCGTTCGTATCGTATTGCTTTTCATTGCACGATACTCCTGCCCCTTGCAAATACAGCTCTCGCCTACACTCGCTCGCATGCCCTCTGCCATACTGGTGCATTGTACGCATCTGGTCTAGCGCGCGCACGAGGGGGATTGGCCTACGCTCCCCCGCCCCTTTTTTTTTCAAGGGCGCGCGTGTGCGCACGTATTTTTGCCGCTTGACAGCAGACGCATTCAAAGAGAAGAACAAGATCGACAAGAGACGGGATGAAGAGTGCAAGACAGAAGCTGCGGCGACGCAGGACGACAGCGAATGAAAAGGGGGAGAAGTGAGACACCTGAGTGCGCGCCAACGCAGCCGACGGGAGTTGGGCGCAGAGAGGAAGGGAAGGGGGTGAGAGAAGGGCAAAGCCCATCACAGAAAACGCCCAAAAAAAAAAACTGAGAGTCGAAACAGCAGCGACAACAAACACAAAACAAGCGCAAGAAGGGATAGCGACACCGATAAGCTGTTGTGAATGTGACGAGTATGCGTGTAAGAGTGCGAAAAGAGGGATGGCGAGAGAGACAGTCAGACGAGGAGAGGCGGGCGTGCACTCCTCGGGGTAACCTAACCAGCAAGCACACATGCGCAGCTGACGCAATCGCAGACATACAGGCACATACACCGCTACGTGCACCAACACACATCTACACACAAACACGGATGCAGCTGACATTCATGGTTGTGCAACGACGCAACAACCAAGAAGAAACACAAAAAGCTGGAGAATAACAATCACATATGGGAGTTGATAACCAAAAAAAAAAGAACAAACAACAACAACAAGGACAAGACGCGTGCAGAAGCATGGTGAGACATGAGTCGACGAAAAAAAAAAGAAACGCGCAACATATAACGAAAATAAATAGCGAGAAGGAACCTGGAGGAGGAGGGAGAGAGACAGAGAAGCTTATACGTATGCTTGCACGTGCACGTGTGTGTGGGGAGGAGGGGGAGGGGGTACATTAGAGGAGGAAAAACAAGACTTCGAACGGGGCTTCCGTGTGTTCTTCAGGCGCAAGTAAGCATTGCAAAGGACCCACAAGGGCAAGGGAAACAGAAAAACGAACAACCATCAAGGATGTCGCAACATACACTCGAAGCACAAAAAAGAATGACGCGTGATAGCGGTGAAATCAGCGCGTCCGCTCACATCGGAGAGACGACAACACGCAACATCCACAGCGACAACACGAATATAGAGGCGCAAGAGGTGGAGAGACGACAATGAGAACGCTGCTGTTATCTCCTTGTCCCCTTTCCTTCTGCCCTTTTTTTTCCTCTCTCTTTTTCATACGTTCTCTGTGGGAGGGGGTGCCTGTATTTGCGCACCGGACATCGGTGCCCACTTCCTTTTTTTTCTTCGCCCTTGTTTAGGGAGCCCGGATACAGCATGCGCTGTGGTTTTCTGTCACACGCTTCTTCCCTGCTCTCGTTGTTGTTGTTGCTCGTGTTGGGTTTACTGGCTCCTTTGCTTTTTCTTTTTTGTCCGTCTGATACATGTGCACGCAACAACGACAATGTGTGTGTGTGTGCGCGCGCTCGACTTTGTCTCCCTTCCCTTTCTCTGGCCTCATCTCCGCTGCCTTTGCAGTTTTGCAGCGCTTCGTGAGCATCGTTCACCTCGCGCGCTGCCGACCTCACACAAAAAGCACGATGGGCAGAAAAGGAAAAGGAAGAAAACGAAAATGCAGCGGGAGCAGCAGCACCAGTTGCCCATGTCATTCCCTCTCTGCGGCACATTGGCGCCGTTGGCGTGCACCACCACCTCCCCGCACACCAGTGCGCAGTAGCTGCGCACGGGACCCCCCCCCCTCTCACCGGGTTCGCTCAGACGGCTAAAAACAAAAAAACAGACAAAAAACACGCACATGCAGGGAAGCAGAAGTTAAAAGATAAAACATGTATAAAGACATTAAGAAAAAACGAGGGCGAGTCCCCCCCCCTTCCTGCTTGTGTCGTGTATAACGGCGGCACAGACACGGAAACATCAAAGCCCAACGAGCGGGGGCAAAAGACCAACACCAAGCCGCGGAATGGCGTGGACAAGGGGTAGAATCACATAGGTCACGCGCGCCACGAGGAGATGGATGCTACTGTGTCGCGCTTCGAGTTACGCGCAAGCCGCTGTTGCGCGTTGGGTGACCTCAAGGAGACGACTGCGACATCTCGCCGGCACCGACGGGCCCGAGCACCGTGGCCTCCAAAGCCCCGCGCGGCAGATACAAAAGCGTCCCGAGCGACTGAGAGCTCGTCAGTGTCTGGATGGCAAAGGGCGTGAGCGAGATGGAGAAGGACGGAGTCACCGAGTGCATGGGCATGCTCCCCGCTGCGTGCAGCTGCTGCGCCACGGCCTCCTGCAGCTTTGCAGACACGGACGTGTTCAAGATCCCCTCGACTGGGGTGGGCGTTGCCTTGTTGGGCTTTGCGCCGCTCAGCACGGTCGCATTCGTGGCATTGCTGGAGTTGCTGTTCACCGTGTCAGGAGAATTAGTCTGGCGGTGCTGCGGTAGCTGCTCCAGGGTGAGGGAGCTACCACTCCGTTGCGCCCGCCCACTCGCCCCACCGTTGCTCGCGCCGCTGTTGCCGTTGTGATGGTTGCACTGAATCGTGTTGTTGGAAGTGCTGCTGGTATTGTTATTGTTGTTGCTGTTGCTGTTGCTGTTGCTCTGCCCATCTCGCTTACGAGGTGCGCGCTTGAAGTCGCCCTGCACTTTCGGGTCCACGTGCACGGTGTGGATGAAGTTGCAGCGCTCGCCGCAGTTGCACATGCCACTGTTTTCGTAGCTGTCGCAGCACGTCAGCGTTGTCTTTCCAGCCTCCGCGTGTGCTGCCGCACCTGCCGTCAAGAGAATCCTCTCGGAGGGAATGGCAATACTATGACCGTCCGGCTGCACCACCTCCAGCCTCTCGCCGGCCGGCATGCGCGGGTACGTGCAGAGAGTCTCGTGGCGCCAGATGTAGTTCACGTGGATCGGGTGTGCCTCAAGCATTGTGTAATTGCAGTCCGCGTGCACAAACTTGCAGCTGCTTCCCATCGCGCAGCTCTGCGGCTCATGCGGGCGGTAGTTGCGGCACAGCACAAGGCGGGTGATGTTCAGCCGCGCAGGCGGCAGGTGAACCACGCAGTTTGTTGGCACATTGTAGATTAACTTAAAGTCGGGGTCGAACACGTCAAGCGTCGCCTTGGCCGTTAGCATCTCCTGAAGCGTGGCCTGGTTCTCGCGGCGGGTGGACGCGCTGCTGCTGTTGTTGCCGCTGTTGGAGTGGTGCTGGTTGCCTGCAATCGTCGCAGCAGGGGAGCGGTTGACAGCGCCGCGGGCGCGCGGGGAGGCACTCGGCATGTGGCCCTGTATCGCATAAGGGGTTACCGAGGCGCTACCGACAGTTGCCGGTGCCATACCGAGCGGGCCGCTGCTCAAGAATCCGGTCGCTGCTGCGTAGAACGGGTACTCTCCAGACGGCGGGGCACCGTTCGCTGCTGCTGCACCTGAGAAGAGGCCACCGGCAGGCGGCGTGGAGGTCAGCGCCGTGGTGGTGCCATTCGACTCGAGAGTGTAGAGGGTGCCACCGTGCTGCTGCATCTGCATGATGTTCGCCTGTGTTGTCGCTGCAGGGCCAGCGGAAGCCATCACCGGCGCACCTGTAGAAGAGGACAGGTAATACTTTACGCCATCCTGCGCGTGGACAGCGGTGGGTTTGCCAGCAGCCGCGAGTTGTTGCTGCTGCTGATGCTGCATGAAGACCTCATATGGAACAATGGAGGCGCCATCAAAGGCGCCGAACGGCACGCTGCTCATCGGAATTTGCTGCGGCGGCGCAGCCTGACGGTGCAGCTGCACACCAGACGCATCCACCAACGAGTAGACTGTAGCGCGTCCAGCGAGCTGCTGCTGTTGCTGCTGAGTTGGTGTTTGCGGCGCGTTGGTGGTGGTTGTCATGTAGCTTGTCTGTGGAAACTGCAGCTCTGTCGATGGGCCAAAGCCGGAGATGGGCATGGGGTGGCCGAAGAGGCCAGACACATCTTCATACACGGGGGAGAACATGTTTGCGTAAGTGAGCGTGTCGTTAGGGGGGAAGCTAACAAAAAAAAAAACGAAAAATGTAGACGCGGACGACGGTATCACACCGCCGCACAAAGCACAGAAAGAGCGAGGTTTAATGCACACAAACACAAAAAGGGGCCCGCGTGGTCGTGGGCGGGGGAGGGGGAGAGTCGGCAACCAGCAGCGAAGTAAAACACACAAATATGAGAACACCGTAACACGACCACCAACACGAGCAAGACGAAAAAAAGAAATAGAGAGAAAACACGTTTGCGGGTCTTCTCTGGGTTTGTTCTTGTTGATGCTGTTGTGATCTTTTGTTTTTGAGGGGAAGGGGGGAGCGAGGCCACCTTGCTACCTTCGCTTCTACTTTGTATTGTCGCTTCCTCACACTCTCACTCTACCTTGTCTTTATAGCTGTGACGTCAACGATGGAGTGGGGGTGGGGGCTGTGGTGGTAGTGGTGATTGAGCGAAGACGGAGAAGTGGTTTCAACGACTGCAGACACGAAAACGAAAAAAATGAGAGAAAAGAGGGGGAAAACCGAGGAACGAAGAAACGAGTGAGACACGAAGACAAGCAATGCAGCGCAAAATGAAAAATATACATATATAGAGAGACACGCACGCGACCAAAACGCAGAGGCACAGGAAAGACAACGACAATGCGGAAGACAGACAGAGTGTAGAAAGATGAAAACGAGAACAGCAAAGGCGTGTGGAGGGGGAGAGAGAGAGAGAAAACACGCACACACATACACACACGCAACAGGAAAGAAGGAGGAAGAGAGAGGGAGAGGGAGAGAGAGAGAGAGAGTAGGCAGTGAAATACAATACAAAGAAAGCCACAACACAGAAGAGAGAAAGGCAAGAGAAGAGAACAAAAAAAAAAGAGGGAGAGAGAGAGAGAGCTATCTCCTGTAAATCTTTGTGTTTCCGCAGAAAAAAAAGTATCTCACACCTGTTTTCGGCCTTCTTGCTTGCCGGCTCTGTACCCCTTTCAATGCGTTCTAGTACACGTGCACGAGACAACGAAAAACTCGAGCCCAGCGTGGGTGTTGAGGAAGGCAGTGAGGTACAGAGAAGGAAAGAGAAGCAGGAGGAGAGGGGGCAAAGTGGGCTAGATAGGAAGAGCGGTGTTCGTGTGCTCACGGCAGAGAGAAAGGGAGGGAGCGAAAAAAGGGGAAGGATAACTGCACACACGCAGGCACACAATTGGTAAATCGGAAGCCAGGAGGCGCACGACAAAGAAAAGGAGAAAAGTACCAGCGCAGATGCTGCTGCTGACGATGGTGAAGGGAGACAGAGAGAAAGAGGGGGGGGCAGAGTAGTGCAGAAGTAAACCAAGAAAAAGAGAAATGAAGGTAGAGGCAGGGCGATCCTTGCCCTTTGGTGTTTTGTTCGTTCTCAAGCAAGCCCTGTTCCTGTATATATATATATATATATATATGGCCGATGGTCTGAGTAGCGACTAGGAAAGAAGAATCGAGAGGAAATCCACCCAAAAACGAAGAAAATGTAGGCACAAGCGACAGCACAAGCAATGATTCGCTCTCTTTTATCTGTTCGGTTCCCCTCTCTCCTCACTCTCCCGTGCAAGCCAAAGTCAAAAAACGGTGCTGAGTTTGAGGGCGAGCAGAGAAGAATCAGACACGAAGAATATATATATATATATACAACCAAGAACAAAGAACGCACAGAGAGACAGAGACAGGTCAGAGGAGGCGACACACGAAAGAAAAACAACGCAGCGGAAGAGAGTCGGCTGCTATCACAAACACGGAGATAGAAGCGTTGTTTGTCAGAGAAAGAGGAACGAGAGAGAACGAAGGGGTGAACAAGAGAAGTAGCAGCGGAAAATATTTAAGCTCTTCCGACTCTCTCCTTTCTGCTGTTGTTTTGCGCTTGCACTCAGCAGGTGGCCCCTCGTTGACGTTACTGTGTTTTGACTGTTTTTTTTTTGTTTGTTGCTGTTTCCCACGCCGCTCACCCCCGTGTGCTCGGGTGGTGCGCCCTTTTTCCTCTCCCCTCTCGTTGTAATGTCCTCGCCGTCGCCGTCGTCTTCGCGGTTGGATCGTGTTCGTTGTTGTCGGTTCTCTCCTTGTTTTCCTTTTTTTGTGTTTTTATCGTTAAAGCCGCTCCCTCTTTCTGTTCCTTTTTTTGTCCTACTTTCCGGTTGTTCAACGTTTGTGTGTGTGTGTGTGTGTGTGTGTGTGTGTGTGTGTGTGTGTGTGTGTGTGTGTCGGTGGGTGAGTGGGTGTTCCGTATCTTTTCTTTATATATATATATATATGTATTTTGTGTACGGCTCTGCGTGGATGTAATGAGATCTGATGTGATGTGATGTGTTGTGCTAGTGTGCTTGTGTGCGTGTTTTTTGGTTGCTTGCGTTACTCTCCCCGTCAACTTGCGTGTTAGAGGGCGAGAGAGGAGGGGGGCGGATGAGGAAGATGGTGGAAGGAGAACCAGACAACAACGACAACGAAAATATATATAGATAAAGAGAGAGAGATCAACCAATAGAACAGCAACAGGTAACGTATTTGGCTGAAGACGAGAGCAACAGAAAGAAAAGGGAAAAGAAAACGGGAAGGGGGACGCGCGTAGAGGAGAAACACAAAGCCTCCTGATGAGTGGATCCGCACGAATGAACTAATGGAGCTTCTCGCAGTATCGAATCAAGGAAACCGAAAAAATATATATCGAACAACAACAAAAAAAACGACAAGACAGACCAGACAACAACACAAAAGGGGTAGGGAGGTAACGAGAGAAGAAGGAGGTGATACGAAAGGAAAGACCGGAAGAACAGGCGAGACGACAGAAAGTGGGGGGAAGGGGGGAAGGTGAGAGGGTGAAGAAACAAGCCTTGCAACCACTCGGGAACTGCCTCGAATACCGGCACACAAACACACACAGCGAGAAGGTTGGGGAGAGACAGATGGAAGTCTCAACGGCAGCCAGCCACGCAGATGCGTCGGTGGAGCGAGGCGTGGGACGCGGGCGGGTGTCGGAGGGACAATCCACAAGACACAGAGAAAGCGAGGAGAAAGGGAGCGGCGAAGAGGGGGAGGGGAGAAAAGGCCGAGGTGTGTGAAAAAAAAACCCCTGCGTGCTGTCTTTTTGTCGTACTCTTCGCCCTTCTCGTGTGTTGTTCGTGGTGGTGGTGGTCTTGTGCTGATTGGTGGCTGTCACGGAGTGTGTCCCTCGAATTGGCAGGCAGAAGGGAGGGGATGTGAGCAAAAACGGAGGGAAGATAGCGAAAGTGTCTCCACTTACGTCGGAGTCGAATACGTGAAGAGGGAGAAGATGGTGGGCGAGCGGGGAGAGACGGCGGCGGCGGTGCGGTGAGGTGAAGCAGGTAAGAGAAGCAAGACGCCCACTTTCGAGAACAAAAAAAGTGCGCTGGTCGACCCTCACGTCAGAATATATATATATATATATATATATATATGAAGGTGAGAGAAGAGAAGTCGGTGAAGAAGTGCTCACGAGGTCAACGGTGCAGCTAGACACGAGAAATGGGAAAATAAAGCAAAGAATGGAAGAATAGAGAAAGAGGCTGGAATAAACCACTCTCAATCCTGTTGCGTGCGTCCGTCGCAGACGTGGACGCGCGTGAGTGATCGGGTGTGTGCGAATAAGCAGTGACAATGATGATGGTGCTGCGTAAGGCTCTCGAGGGTTCGTAAAAGTACACTTTCTGTCTCTTTTCGCTGAGCTCACTGATCTTATTTTTGTTTTTCTTTCCTCTGATCCTCTTGCGAACTCCACAAGCCTACCCGAAACATAAAATAGGAAAGGAAAGGCACTCAACGCGCAGGAAGAGGGGAGGAGAGAAATACACCTACCAAAAAAACGAAAAGAAGAGAGTAGGAGGAGGAGGCGAAAGGGTGGCGGGGCTAAAATATGGACCCGCGGAGATGCTCGTGCACAACGAAAAAGCAGCGGCTGCAGTTTGTCGCCTACCCAGGAAGCACCCAGGTGGAAGCACATGCAAGGATGGTTCGATGGGCGCAGGTGAGAGAGAAGCGAGCAAAAGAGACACACACACACACGCACGAGCACGCACGGGCCGGAGAATCAGGGGAGAGAGAAAGAGACGGAGATGGAGAGCAGCGCAAAAATGTTGAAGAAAGCGAGGGCGCGCCCGTTGTGAAAACAGCGAGGGAGACAGGCAGAGCTCAGAGAGAGAGAGAGTTCCCTTTCCCTGCTGCTTTTCTTCGTGTTCTCTCTGTTTCAAGACGGGAGGTCGGGATTGAACCGACAAAAACAACAAAAAAAAAAGAAGACGGGGGAGGGGGGTCACACACGCGCTCTGTGTGATGGGCAGAGAGAGGGAGAGGGAGATGGAAAAGGGGGAAAACAACCAATAAAAACAAAAATAAAAACAAAAGAGAGAGACGAAGAGGTGGAGGCGAAAGTGCTCAGATAAGAAACAAACAAAATAAGACACGCAGAGATACACACACACACACACACACACACACACGCAGAGAGAGAGAGAGAGACAGCAAGTGGAGGGAGAAAGGGAGAAAAAAAAAACAAGGTAGAGAGAATCGAAAACGAAAAGACACACAGAGAGAGATACACGCACACACACACACACACAGCAAGGAAAACCGGAAAAGAAACGTAAAAGGAGAGAGAAGGAAGCGGCGAAGGTTTTAACCAAGAGAGACAGCGTTGGAGTGGCGTGGAAGCAGGCTTGATCACTGCTTCTGCGTTACTCCTTTTTTCGTTGTCTTTTCTGTGGTCGCAGCCGATCCGGTTATTTGTTTGTTTGCTGTTTTGTGGGTATGCGGATTACGCTCGCGTGGGCGGGATGTGCTCTCTCTCTCCTTGTTTGCTTCCTGTGCCTGGCTTGAGGGAAGGTGGAAAGGCGAGACTGAGGAGGTGGGATGCTGGCGTATGTGGGTCTAGAAGTGCGGATGAATGATGGAGAACCAGGGGACAGCGACAACAGCGACAGCGAGCGCCGTGCAGCGCACGCACTCGGGAAAAGAGCGGGGAGAAGGCAAGAAAAGTAGGGCTGCTGGAGGAGGCGATGGTCGTGGCAGGGCGATACCAGGACAAGCGACGGAGCTGGGAGATCGTAATGGCGAGATGACAACACTACGAGAAAGGCCTCACAGTGCTAGTGAACTCTGTTGTGGCCGGTTTTGTGCGTTCGGGCGTGAGACACAGAAGAGGAAAAAGAGGAAGAGGATCACTGCAGACAGATTCGCGCATGCCCACATACGCGGCGGGCACATCCCGGTGGCTCACAAAGTGGTGATACCTTTCTTCTTCACTCGTCAAGGACGACCATGCAGCGGTGGCGGTGCTCGAAACGTGACAACCGGATGAAGGAGCTACATAGAGGATATCAGAGAGCGGAAGCGACGGCAACGGAGAGCGGGCATTGATGAAACCGACGTGTCCAGCTATGACCCTATGCGACACAGCAGGCTGCACCGCGTCCGACCCCTGACCCCACACTTGCTCTCGACTGAGCAGTGAAACAGAAAGGTTACAAGGCAAGTTGCTCAGAGCCATCGCGCCGCCCTGTCTTTTGTGGTGTTTTTTCTGTTGTTGCTTGCTTGCTTGCTTCCTCGCACATGCACTCAATGTGTGTCCTCACGTAGGCCTTTCGTTTTCTTTTGCTGTTGTTGTCGTTGGTGCTGCACTTTTTCACGAGATGCTGTCGCTTCTGCGCACAGCGAGAGAGAGAGAGACGCTGTGAGACAGAGCGTCAACAGATGGCGAAGTGGGGGGGGGGGGGGGGGGGCGTATGCACGCGAGCGCACAAGCCAGAACACACACACACACACGCGCTCTCATGTCAAACGAGAACGCTCCCTAAGGGAGCGCAACTAAGAGAAGCACACAGCGATGGATGCGCGTGCGTTGGAGGAGGAGGGTTTCCACAGACGAGCGGGTGCAAGACTGGAGATAGATGGAGAGCGCAGCACTGCACAGCAGAAAACACAAAACGAAATCCAGAGAGCCCAACGGCCCTGAGAGAACGAAATCATAAAAAAGGAACAGCCCAGCGTTCTTTGCGTGCGCCAGCGTATGTGTGCGGCCATACCGACCGCGCCCCTACTGAGTCATGCCCGTGAAACGACATGCACAAGAGGAAAGGAACGAGAGAGGGGTGGAGAGGTTGCTGCAGCAACATACAGTCGCATGACACGGAAAAACGAGCGCAGAAACAGGAATACGACGGCTCAGAAGAAACGCAGAAATATACTCCGAGAGAGAATCACGCGACGCGCCAGCACACGCATAAAAGATAAGAGAGCAAGAGTAGCCGTCAAGTCGACGCGATCCATTCCTTGAAATACGGTCTTAGATGCCAGCCGCGCACGGAGACATGTGGGCCTTTGCGTGAATAGGTAAGCGACAGCGGAGAGGCAAGAGGGAGGGGGGCTGTTTCCGATGTGAGATGGAAAGGAGAGGAAAGGTGTGCGCTGCTTGCTTGTTCTTTTTACGTCCGATACAGATAGCGGCACATTACTGTCGTTGTTTGCGGTGTTCCACAGGGCACCCTCAGCCTGCTTGATAACTCCCTTTTTTCCACAACAATACACACACACAACCCCGCACGAAAACGGGAGAGAAGGAGGAGGGGACGGACCGGCGCAGGCACAGAGAGAGAGAGAGAGAGAGAGAGACATGAAGCAGCGGCAGAAAGGTAAGACAGCAAACGCGAATCTCAGCACCTCGCCATGCCGCGCAGCTTTTTTTCTATGTTTTGCCTGTATCTGAGCGGTCAATTTTTTCGGTTTCGCTCAACGTGCCCATGTCGCTGCCGTACAGCACGA
Source organism: Leishmania major strain Friedlin (assembly GCF_000002725.2). NCBI lineage: Eukaryota > Euglenozoa > Kinetoplastea > Trypanosomatida > Trypanosomatidae > Leishmania > Leishmania major. The sequence goes on along the minus strand of NC_007259.2, from coordinate 579,644 downwards.
GGTCCAACGCCACTCGACCCCCAACACCCCACCCCGGGACCGTCGCAGGCGCCATCGCGTCGTGTCAAGCAGTCCTGGGGACACGCGCCTTACAGCGCCGCGTCAACTCAGCCACCTGAGCACAGCCCCAGCCTCGAGCTCGAACTCTACCCAGACTCTGCTCCGCAGGTCGCCTCACAGCGGCTCTCCCCCATCATGCCGGTTCACCACACCTGGTGTGCATCCCCCTCGGGGTGGCACTCAGGCCCCCCCCCTACGCCAGTAAGGCAGTGCAGCGCTCTGACGACCCTTACGTCGTTGGTGCTTGACCTTGTCACCGCCAGAAGTGGTTCGGCACCGGCAGGGGGGGTAGAGGGCTGCTGCTGCTGCTGCTGCTTGGCTTCGCCTCACATGGTGAGGTTACCGGACCCTTCGATACCACGCACTGAGGGGTGGGGGTCGGAGATGTGTGCATGCGTGTGTGTGGGAGAGGGAGCATACACCTGGGCACGTCGTGGGCGACGCTGCAAAAGTAAAAGTTGAAGAAGCGGAAAGAGGGAGTGGTGCGCGGCAAGGCTGCGGGTGCGCAGTGGGAGGCATGACACGAGAGCGCTGACAGGGCCGAGGAGGAAAGGCAATAAACAGATAGCATCACAAGCCGCGGAGGCGTTCTTGGGGGAGGGGGGGAGGAGGTGGCAGTGATTCGTTGAAGGGGTGAGTCGCCCAACGCACGCATACACACGCACACACACACACGCAGAAGCGTCTGTCTCTAGTACGCTCGAGTACATGTATATTGCATGCATGTGGGTGTGTTCATGTCAGCAAGTCGCTGTCTCGTTGATATCGTGTGTGGCACCACTTCTTCTCGTGTTGTCGTTCGTTTTTTTGGGGGGTGTCTTTCCATGTTAGCCTGTGCCGTTTGAGAGAAGAGGTCAGAGAGGGTCGCCAAAAATAAATAAAAAAATAGACCATAAAGCGATTTAGAGAGATAGAGAGAGTGGGTGGAACAGGAGGGATACGGGGGGGGGACAGAGATGTGCGACGGGAAGGTAGCTGGGGAAGTGCGCGAATACACACAGGCAAATCTGCGCGATTTGATCGGTGCTGAAGCACGTTGCCTGTTTGGGTATGGCAGGGAGCGAGGAGGGCGAGGGGGGCGCACCTCAGTCATTCTGCCTCTAAACACACACTCCCACAAACCCATAGATCCATACGCGCTTGGTTGCGCTGCACAGAGAAGGGAAGGCAAACAAAAAAAAAAGTGTGGCAAGGGCAAGCAATCGAGGAAAAGCAGCTCAACAACGTACAAGATCGAACAGAGAACAAGAAAAGCTACACACAGAGCAGTGATACACAACACCGCCGAATGCAGGAGCACGCGCACGCAAGCGGGCACTACCATCATCCACATTTTTTCTTTACTCCATCCCTAATGTGTGTGTGTGTGTGTGTGTCGAATTGGCTACTTCTTCTTCCGTCCTTCTTCCCGTTACAGACGACGGTGCCTTTAATGAGGGTGGGGGGATGGCACAGTGAAAACAGCGACGCATTGAAAACGAAGCCAACAGTGAACGAAAAAATGAAAGACGACAAGACAAAAAAAAGCAAGAGGGAGGCTGATAACACGAAGGATGAGAATCACTAAACGAAGAAAAAGCTTGGCGCGTAGCATATACATTGAGATTCAGGTTCTGTTTCGCTGCCATATGCGTCAAACTCCACTCTACCCCCCCCCCCGGCCCCTCGGGCTGTCACAGGTTCATTGCGTTGTTCGAAGCAGCTGTAGACACGCGCCTTACAGCGCCGCGTCAACTCAGCCACCTGAGCACAGCCTCAGCCTCGAGCTCGAACTCTACCCAGACTCTGCTCCGCAGGTCGCCTCACAGCGGCTCTCCCCCATCATGCCGGTTCACCACACCTGGTGTGCATCCCCCTCGGGGTGGCACTCAGGCCCCCCCCCCTACGCCAGTAAGGCAGTGCGAGGGCCGGGGGTGGGATACGCGTTCGATCGACGCCGACACGTCGCCATCACATAGACGGCACAAGCGTGCTCACCGTCGCAGGTCGCTCCGGCACGGCGCCATCCTGGACATCACCGCCGACATCAACAGCGATGAAGCGCTTTAACTCCCTGACGTCGCAGGTGTTCAACCCTGTCACCACCAGAGGTGGTTCGGCATTGGCAGGGAATAGGGGGAGGCTGGTTGGCTGTCGTGCACACAGAGCGGGCAGTGCACCTTAAGATACCACGTACCGCGGTCTCCTCCCCACCTCCTTCATCACATGTACATGAAAGATAAAGGGGGAAAAAAGACGACTTGCAGGACAAAATCAACAACCGTGAAAAGTCTAAACGCACGGGCACATGTACACACGCGAACAAAACAATTAGAACAAAAAACACCCCCCCCTTCCTTTCCTTCACACATACAGTTGAGAAACACCCAAAAACTTAGATTTTAGGAGATGAGCTACTTTGTGTGTGTGTGTGTGTGCGTGTGTGTGGTGTGTGTGTTTGGTTTGGTTTTACTTGTTTTTATCTGTTAGCGTTTTTTTAGGGTTGTTGTTCAGCTGTGCTCTTTCTGCCCTTCGTTTTTTGTTTGTCTTTTTTGGGGGGAGGGAGGGGGGCTGCTTTCCCGCGTGTGTCTGTGTGTGTGTGTGTGTGTGTGTGTGTGTGTGTGTATCGGTGGGTGCGTGTGCGTGCGGGCGCCTCCTCAGCTGCCGACTGATGACCCGCTGTACCGAGGCGACGGTGAGAGAACCAGCAGCAGCAGTACTAGAGAAGACAAAGACGGAGAGGCGCGCTGAGACCAACACATTGATGCAGAAGGGAGACGAGGAGGCCAGCATTGTTTGTCGTCTTTCCTTTCGCTTCACTGATCATCCCAGCCTGCACCGCAACCATCAATGAGTGCAAGCATGCACACCTAGCCAGAGACACAAGATGGAAAAAAGGAGAAGGACACATACGTAAGCTAAAGTGAAGCCGAACAGAAAGCACACCAAGATGCAGAGGCAGCGGCAGAGAGGGAGCACACACACACACATACCGGCACCGACGAATATGCACGTCTCCACCTCCATACGCATCTCCGCGTCGTTTCAACAGGCACCTCTAAATGATAACAAACACGAAAGCAAAGAAAAAAACGCAACGCAAAAATACGACACACACAGACACACACACGCACAGAAATAGAGAGAGAGAGAGAGAGACAGCGAAAAATTAAAGGCGAAAATGAAAAGAGCAGCAACCACACACGAGACAACGACGACTACCGATAAGCCGAGGAAAGGGGGGGGGGAAGGGGCGGGCAAAAACAAACAAAACGAAAAGCAACAGAGGACGAACAAAAACGTCACCGACACACTTCCCATCAGAGAGGTATAGCGAAGAACAACGAACCACAAGGCGTGACGCCGTGAACACGGCGGAAAAAAAAAATGAGCACCACCCGTGCATGTGCACACAAAAGCGTCAGTGGAATATCCCTATCATGTATATACATATATGCTTATATTTATATATGTATATATATATATATACATATATATATATATATATATACACGTATACACACATATACACAGGCTTTTGATGACAGTGAGAGGAGAACAGGGACGACGGCCACAACAACAGAGGAGGTCGACATAGAAAGGAAAAATAAAATCACTGAGAGAAACAAAGAGAACCATGCTCCCAAGACACACAGCAGAACATCACCTCTCTTGTATTCGCTTTTCGCCGCTACAGCCGCAGCTGCGGCCCAAGTATCCATACAATCACCAGTTAACGGGGCCGTTGCCCAGACTGCTGAAAGACTGACCCAGAGGGGAGACAGGGACTCCGGGGCTGCCGAGAGGAGCGCCGCTGCCACCCAATGACCCACCAGACCCGTTCGCCGTCGGCACGATCAAGAAGACGCCGTTGGAACCGCCCATCTGCTGCGGGGTTGAGGGCATCAAGGTGGCTGGAACGTAGCTGCAACCCACCTGCTGGCCGGCACTGTTCATGAGCATCACGTACGGTGCACCCCCTGCTACGCCACCCGGCGACTGCGGTACCCCCATCGCGGTCGACGATGATGTGGGGTTCAGCAGGGGGTACGCCATACACCCGTGCGGCGGCAGGGCAAATATACTCGGCGCGAAGGCGTAGGCGATTCCGCCGCCCGCGTTGGCGACGTTGTTGGCGCTGTTCTGCTGCACCGGTGGCAGCAGTTGCGGCTGCTTCGCCAAAGGCGCCGTCCGTGCTGCGGCGCCGCCGTGGTGAGCACTGGACTGGTGGTGCCCCTCGTTTGATGCAGCCTGCGCTCCGCTTGCAGCGCGCGAGGCCGCCGAGTTGGATGGCTTGGACGCAATCGGCGCCACCGCCCTCGGCGCAGGCGCATGCTTGAAGTCGCCTTGCACGTTCGGGTCCACGTGCACGGCGTGGATGAAATTGCAGCGCTTGCCGCGGTTGCACATGCGGTTGAAGTAGTAGTGCGCGCAGTGCGAGAGCGGCGCGGTGTGCTCCCGCCAGTTGGTGCTGCCGCGCGTGACAAGAATGCGTTCGCTGGGAATCACCTCCGACGGCGACCGCTCGTTCGGCGCTAGGACGGTGACCTCATCACCGGCCGGCAGTCGCGGATACGTGCACAGGGCGAGGCTGCGCCATGCATAGTTGACGTGGATGCTGCACCGGGACGCTTTACGGATATCGGCGTGCACGAACTTGCACATCTCGCCCTTCGAGCAGCTTTGGGGGTTCTCGAGATTGAACTTGCGGCACAGCACGAGCCGCGACACGCCCAGAGCCGGGTTGGGACGGTGCAGCACCTGCGACGCTGGAATAGATAGCAATGTCTCGAAGTCTGAGTCGTAGACGCTAACAAACTCGCCCTGACTAGCGGGACTGCTGCAGCCTTTCTGCAGACTTTCAGGAGCCATCTGGCCAGTGGAGAGGGAGCAGTTGCTGGCGCTCACATTCTGACGCCGTGACGCGGCGCCGGCGCGCTGCTGTCGCTGCTTCGAATGGCTCGGGGAGTTCTTCGGCGGTGATGCCGCGTGGTCTGCACGCGGGTTCGACTTGGCCGACGGCGCCGAGCCACATGACTTGGAAGGGCCGCCGCGGCTTGGCGTCTTGGGCGAGCGCGTCCTACCGTCGTCGACTTTGGCATTGTTCTCGGGGGGAGAGATGAAGGTGCACTGGTGAGTCTCACCGAGCGCGTCCTCGTCAAGCGCCTGCGCGGCTGACGCCGTTTCTGCATTCGGACTAGAGATGTTCACCTCCGCTTCAAAGAGAAGAGAGCAGGTGCCGCTGGGGGAGACGCAGCTGGTGTTCCCGCCGCACTGCGGCGACGAAGTCGTTTGCGCGAGTGGGCTGGGAGCCGAGGACGTCGACGACGACGACGAAGACGAGTAGATCGCCTGCAACGGCGCACCAACGCCGTCCACCAAGTTAGGGATGCATGTGGACCCCATGGGTTCCGGGGCATTCACAATGTCGCTTGCAACGGCAGCCTCGCCGCCACAGGCCACCCCATCAGCAGCGGATGGCGAAGTCGGCTGCGCCACAATGCATACCGAAGACGGCAAACCGAGCTTCACAAGCGGCGTGATGCTCACCGTCTGTGGGCTGTTGCCGAAGGACGACGAGTTGCTGTGTAAGCCAGCACCAGCGCCGATGACACCGTTCCCAGACGCAAACGCCGGCGATCCAGTCAAACCGCACGATGACGCCGAGGCCCCTACACTTCCTGACAACGAGATCCTCGACGGAGCCCTAGCGGAGTAACCGCTGTTGATTCCCTTCTGGAGGGGTGTATCCGGGGCGGAGTACACGGGCATGGTGCTGCTGGCCACGACGCCCGCGGCAGAGTCCCCAAAGTGCGACTTGTAGGAGGACGGTGCTTTCGCGAAGAAGTTGATCGCGTCACTTCCAGGGGTGGTCGGCGCTTGGTCAACTGAGATAGAGGGAGAGGAAACCATGTCCTTGTGGCCTGTCTGTCCAGCAGCGCTCACTGCGAGCCCTGGCGCTGGCATGCCCGCCGCAGAGTCACTGGACGAGTAGTGTGAATTCAACGTCATAGACCTGTCCGTGTTAAGCATTGCTCGCCCAGCGATAAGAAAATCAAAGGAGAAAGAGAGACGGTGAGCCCGTGAAGACAGAGAAAATGGAACAACCGAAACGACGAGAGAAGAGCAATGAAGGCGGAGAGAAGGAGGAGGGGGGAGGGGGGGCGCATAAAGTTGTGCGCGTGAGCCGGGAAGCACAGATGAAGCAAAAAGGGGGAAAAATACAGAAAAATGCACAACGAAACACGCAGCACACAGTACAGCAAAAACAACACAGAAACGAAAAGGGGAGGGGGAAAGAAACGAATGAAGCACGGGAGAGGTGCTCGTATTTGTTCACCTTTCTTCAGGTAGGAGAGGATATGAATGCCAAAAAAAAAAAACGAAGAAACAAAATAATCGCTTCGCCGCTCCCTCAGGCGGTTGCAAGTCGGCTTTGTATCCTTCACAATGCCGCGGTTGTCGCTACCTCTTTCTCTTGCGGTTCTTTGTGTTGTTGTTGTTGCTATCGTCGTTTTTTTTTTCGATCCTTATCGTAAAAAGGAAAAGACAGAAAAAATACTCAACCAAAGTGAGAGAGGTACTGTGTGTGTGTGTGTGTGTGTGTGTGTGTGTGTGGTGTGTGTGTATATATTTATGTATATGGCGAGTTATATATATATATATATATATATATATGCGTCCGTGTTCGTATTCTGGCCACTTTCTGTCACTGTCTCCCTCCCTCGATCTCTCGCCGTCTTCTCGTGTTATATTTCTCTCGAACGTACAAGAGGGAAACGGGGGAGGGGGGCGTACAAGCGAAGAAAAGAAGCAAAACAAGAAGAGCGCGATGCAGTCGGCGTGGAAGAAGGAAGATGCATAGAGAGACGGAGATGATGAGGAGAAAGAGGGAGAAAAAGAAACATAAAGAACTATCTAAAAAAAAAGCTAGAGAGAGCAGAGAGAGAGAGAGAGACAACGAAGGCACAGGCACACAAATACGCATACACTTCGTGGCAAGCGGAACGTGATGGGAAGAAGACGGACAAGGTGTAGTCGTGTGTGTGTGTGTGTGTGTGTGTGTGTGTCTGTCTCTGTGGGTGTGTGGGACGGGGGGAGAGGGGGGGGGCTCTTGCTGTCGCCGCTTCCTTTTTTGTTGTTGTTTCGTTGTTCTTTCCGCCGTATGTTCTGTCTTCTTTTTGTTTTTTTTTGGTGGTTGCTCAACCAAGAGGAGGGGGGAGGGATAAGCCAGCAACGAAATGGACTGTGATGATGATGATGATAGGGTCAAAGAACAGAAAGAACATCAAAAAAGTTGCACAGACTCACGAGTAAACAGAAACCAAAAAAACAAAAGAAACAAGACAACAGAAGAAACGAAAGTAGTCTATTTGTGACGCTCATAGAGAGAGAGAGAGAAATAGAGCGCGCGCCCGGGGCAGGGAGGAAAGGGTGTAAGGTGAAGAGAGAAGGAAGGAAGGGAGGGAGGGAAGAGTGGCCCTGGAGGAGATGACGAAAGCGTGAAAACAGAAAAAAAAGGAAAGAGGAGAGGGTTAAGAGCAACGCAGCGCGTGCAGCGGAGCTGTAACCCGTCTCCCTCTTTAGTGTATGTGCGTGCGTACACTTGGTTCGTTATTTCTCTTTCTTCCTTCGAAGACAGAGCACTAGACCAAAAGCAGCCAGCAGTAGCACGCTCAGCACGGAAAGATGCAAGTCGAAGCTTCTTTTCCTCTCTCCACAAGTAGCAGCAGCAGCAGAAGTTTGTAGCGAACTGGCGCGCGTGTGCGTGATGGCCCTCAAAACAGGTAGAGAGAGGAGGTAAGTTCTGGGAAAGACGACGGCAAGAAAATAATCAAAACCGACAGGACAAATAGAAGAGCTCAGAGGTAGAAAGGAAGGGGGAAAGGAAGCAAAAAATGGGTGTGCCGGTATATGCGTGCGTGAGGGGGGTGTGATGTCTGGTTGTGTGCTCAACGGATGTGCGCACGCCCGGTTCAGTCCCCTGACACCGCGTATTCTTGCCCTCTACGCCGATTTCGCCTGCCTCGTTTTCTTTTTGCTAGTGACAATAAAAGGACGTGCTGGTCGGGTACACGCAGAAACACGCACAAGCGGGCAGACAAACGTGTACGCCACGCCAGCAAAGGAAAAAAGCACACGCACAGGAGAAACGGCAAGCTGTGCCACGAGAAGCCACAACTCCAGGCAAGCAGAGAGTCTGGCACAGAAAGCGAGATGGTGGACAAGAGGAGGCTACGAGAGAGCGTGTGAGAGAGCGTGAGAGAGAGAAAGAGAGAAAAGAAAGAGGCGTATGTCAACGGAAAGAGGAGAACAAAACGGGAAAAAAGTGCGAGAAGGCGGAGAAGTAAATATGTGTATATATATTTATGTATATATATATATACTTATATATATATATATATGTATGTATACAGATGGTTAAATGCGAGATAAAAGGTTATGTTTCTTTGATTCCTCTCCTTTGGTGGGCCACCTCCCCTTTTTGGTTCGTTCTTTTGGGTGGTGCTTCTGTCTGGTGTGTGTCTGTGTGTATGTGTGTGATGTATGTTTTCTGCTGTTGTTGGTTTATCGCGTTAGATATGCTTCGTGGCGCTTCCTTCAGCTTTTGGTTGGTGGGTTTGGTTTCCTCGCGTGTGGGGGTGTTGTCCTCCCCCTCAGCGTGTGCGCTCAAGAGTTGTGTATGCACCCAGGTGCGTGCAGGGCGGGGCGTTCACGTGGCAGGTGTGTGCTGACCGTGCAACAAAGGATAAAACACAGAGAGAAGAAGGGTTTGTCAATTTGTAGCCAAGTCGGTGCACCTATGCGCATGCATCTGCTGCCCCTTCTTGGCAGAAGGGGAGGTGCGTCAATGGCCATTGCAGTCCACTCGTTCACCCAGGCATAGACGCGCGCGCAAGCTGAGCCTCCGCATCTTTCTTGTGCCCTTGCTCCTGCAACTTTCGGCTGGAAGCCCTCCAACATGAGATCGGCGCGCACGACAGAGATGGACAGAAAAGGAATGAGAGCGCTAGAAGCGCAGGCGCCTCAGCACAGCCCCACGGCAGAGCAGCGGGCGCCCAACACGCACCAAAAGGACACAGGAAGGCACAGCACGCCTTCCAGTCGCTTCGTCTCGTTTGTCTGTGTTCATAAATCGTGCCCATGTCGCTGCCGTACAGCACGAGGTCCAACGCCACTCGACCCCCAACACCCCACCCCGGGACCGTCGCAGGCGCCATCGCGTCGTGTCAAGCAGTCCTGGGGACACGCGCCTTACAGCGCCGCGTCAACTCAGCCACCTGAGCACAGCCTCAGCCTCGAGCTCGAACTCTACCCAGACTCTGCTCCGCAGGTCGCCTCACAGCGGCTCTCCCCCATCATGCCGGTTCACCACACCTGGTGTGCATCCCCCTCGGGGTGGCACTCAGGCCCCCCCCCCTACGCCAGTAAGGCAGTGCGAGGGCCGGGGGTGGGATACGCGTTCGATCGACGCCGACACGTCGCCATCACATAGACGGCACAAGCGTGCTCACCGTCGCAGGTCGCTCCGGCACGGCGCCATCCTGGACATCACCGCCGACATCAACAGCGATGAAGCGCTTTAACTCCCTGACGTCGCAGGTGTTCAACCCTGTCACCACCAGAGGTGGTTCGGCATTGGCAGGGAATAGGGGGAGGCTGGTTGGCTGTCGTGCACACAGAGCGGGCAGTGCATGTCACGCACTGAGGGGTGTCCCCCCGTCAAGAAGGGCTCGCTGCGGCGGACCCCAACAAAAGCCAAGAGTGACGGTTGTAAGCGCTGCGGCCCTCACAACGAATGCACAATGACCTAAACACAGTTGCTCAAGACGCGCGCCTTATTTTTAAGGCGCCCCCGTCGTTACCGCTCAAACCTGCACGTTACATTTCCTTAGTTTTCTTGGCGCGCATGTGTGCGTGTGTCCTTCCGCTGCTATCGCATATATATGTGCTTGATACATATACGTATGTATGGTGCTTCAGATGCGCAGCTCAGACGACTCCGATGAGGCGGACACTCTCCTCTGCGCGCGTATGGCCCTGCAGATGTGTGTTGTGATGACGACTATGACTTCACAAGGGGCACCGCTTCAAGGCAGCCACTACTCGCCCGCATCGTCCCGGTTTCTGTGCACGCGGTTGCGGTACACCTCCTCTTGTTCTCTCACCCTCGCCTTGCGTGCGTGCGTGTGTGTGCGCGCATCAACGGAAAATGTGCATCCGCGTCATACGACAACAATGATCGAAAAACACACACACACACACACACACACACACACACGTATATATATATATATATATCATATATATATATATCCAAGACCACCGTGCGACCGATAAAGCACCCACGCAGAGAAAAAGCAAAACTGATAAATAAGATATGTATGAGCATAGATAAAGAAACGCCATCAACTATGCGATAAGGCGGAAATACAATAGCCATGGAACAAAAAAGGCTACACACGCCCGCGCACGCAGAGACGCACACATATCTGCTCCCCGAGTGGGTGCGTATTTTCAAGAGGTGCACCGTCAAAAAAGACACTCGCACAGAGAGAGTGGCAGAGGAGGGGGGAGCGCGGAGAGCACAGAGCTGGGGAATCACACGTGAAAGGACATAAGAGACGAAGGGAGAAAAAAAACAATATATGCGGGCAGAGAAAGTGCACGACGGCTTGAACGCGAACACAAAATGTGTATACCTATACATATATATATATATAGAAGTATACACGTATGTGTGTGTGTGTGTGTGCATACACATGGGCAGCGAAAATGACGAAGACGACCGTGACAGCGCCACCAGCACACCTTTGCTACGCAAAACAGCGCTGTATTTAGCTCTTGACGGTGGCAGACGCATACAGAAGGCAATCATGTAACACGAAGGATGGGTAAAGGTGATCCAGGCGAGAGGCGTGGTGCGGCGCGCCCCGACGTCTTTGTTGTTTTTTCGTCCTGTTTCTTCGTCTGGCCTTCCTTGGGAGAGCCACGACCACTGGAAAAAGAACAAAACAAAAGGGGTACGCAGGTCTACACATTACAGAAGCCGACATACACACACACACACATAGATATATATATATATATTGGTGTTTGCGCAGAGGTCATCGCCGCCGAGCCCCTTGCTCTTCAGCGACGGCGATGCGCTGCTGTGCCCGCATATATATTTCTCGCGTTTATCATGGTTGCTTTCAGACACCATTTTGAATGGCCAAGAGCAGAGCAAAGCAGTAGCGGGAGAAGAGGGGGTGCGCGCACGTGCATTTGTGAAAGTGCCTCGGCGTAGTGTGCGTACACACTATCACCGGAGAATTCGACACCGGCATAGACTGCAGAAGGGCGTCCGCCAAAGACACAGGGCCCAGCAGCTTGCACACAAGAAGACGCCGGCATCTCCCCTCATGCCCCGTCCTTCACCGTTGGCTTGTCGCTCTTCCTGTCCTTCGCCTCTATTGAGCTGTCACTGGCGGCACGGATGCGCGAGATGAGAACGCTGGTGGAGATACCGGGAGTTCTCGGCACTGTGCACAGGATGCCCATGCGGCGCGGTACCGCGTAGTACGTGTCTGTCGGCGTGTTGTACTCCTCACCACACACAACTACGTGTATATTGTAGTACCGGATCATTTCCGCTGTGATTCCCGTCACTGGTGAGTTCGGAATCACTTCTGAGACGTACTTGCACAGGCGCACCTCATTGATGCGCTCTTCGGTGGTCATGATCGGCGGACGTTTGTATGAGGCGCACTCCTCGTCGCTGCAGACGCCAACGATGAGACGGTTGCCAAACTTGAGAGCGTTGGCCATCAGTTTCTTGTGTCCGGCGTGGCAGAGGTCGAAGACGCCGTCGATGAACACGTTACGCACAGGCGTGAAAAGCGGCACGTTCAGCGAGTACGACAAGTCCACCAGCATGGCAATCAAGTACATGATAGACCCGGCCACAGAGAGCACGTCGTTCAACAGCGAGCCGAGGCAAAGGAAGAAAACTGCGGCGTGGATGCGGCGCTGGGCGAGGTGGCTGACGTACACCTCGATGGACAGCAGCCCTACCATCATGGCATCGCCAATGACGCTCAGCAAGCTGTACTGGCTTAGCGGCAAGAGGTAGAAGAGCGGCAGCACACGCGCGGCGAGGCAGAGCAAAATAATCCCCTTGTACAGCTTCTTCATCTTGAGCAGCGCAATGCTCACGAAGGTGGCGACGACGAGGGTGTTGTAGCCCACCTGCGCCTTGGCCAAGATGACGCCGAGGATGTCGCGGCACGCGGTAGGGTAGAACCAGCGGGCGATGAGAAGCAACACCATGAGGAACGACAACTCCGATTCACGGAAGCAGTATGTCGCAATGTACGCCAAATTCTTCACGCGGTCCTTCTTCAAGTTCGACGCACTAATGCGGCCAAGCACCGTGTTCAGCTCAATCAGTTGCAGGGCGAGCAGGAAGTACCACTTCGTGCACACGTCCTCGATTTGAAACACCTCCAGCAGCGTTAGCGCCATAAAGACGCGCGCCATGGAGGAGCAGATGCGGGAGAAGATGTCGCCCAGGCTGGTGGCGCTGCGACAGCGCCGCGCGTGCACGCCGTCCAAGGAGCCGCACGTGATAGAGATGACCAGGAGCAGAATCGCCAGGACCGTGGCCGTCTGCACCGTGCGGTCAGTATGGAAAAAGTCCACGTAGTCGGTCTCTGGAGGCCTTAAGATTTGACCGCTCGCAGCACTTGTGGCAGCGGCGGCAGCGGCGGCAGCGGCGGCACCCATGGCCTTGGCCGTCTTGGCCGCAGCGCCTGGCCCGGCTTTGTAGGCAGAGGCCATCTCTCCCACGACAGTCTTCTCAGCTGCGAGGGGTACCTGGCCGGCGCCACGGAGCCCAAACGCCTGCAACGACGACTTCACATCAACCAGTACCGCATGCGGGTCGTGCTGCTGATTGCCAAAATGGTAGTACGTGTTAATGAGCTGGTATGCCTGCATACTGCTAAGAAGCCCTGCCAATGTGATGGCGTTCGGCGCTACAAGATCGCTGAGCAGATGCTTGCTGATACAAATCCAGATGGGGTAGAAGATGCGAGTGACGAAGCCCACGGGGCGGGTGTTGACGTCACTGTTGGCATGGTAAATGAGTTGTCGCTCCTCTGTAGTAAAGAGAAAGCTGTGCTCAAGCAGATGCGGCATGGCAGACTCGTGTGTGTATGCGTGTGTTGATGGTTAAGAAGTGAGAGAAAAAAAGGAGAGTCGTTGTCTTGTCTCGAGGCCACAAGGCACGAGAGGAGAGAGAGAGAGAATATGGTGTGTCTAGCTTTTGTGTGTGTGTGTGTGTAGAGTTTGATGATCGCTGTTGCTGTATTCAAGCAAGCGGCATTCGCCGTGCCGCTTACTGCTGCAATGATCGTGGCCGCAGCTCGCTTGAGCACTAACTGCACAGACGGGGGGAGAGGAGAGAGGGGAGGGAGCACACGCAAGCCGACAGCATTCGAAAAGAGGCGTAGAAGAGGAGAGAAAAAAGTAGCACGCTGAGGAAGGACCAGCAACACACTTGTGAGGGGGGCCCTACGCATACCAGCAAAGCCAGAGAGTGCACGAAACAGTCAGCAGAGGCAACAAGGAGAGCAGCACGAGGCTACGAAGCTAGGCTTCGGCATCCCCACGAACGCCACACGTAAACAGGTAAAAGAGAGAGAAGGGGGCAAATATATCTTTTACGTAGATGATGAGGTGTAGGAAAAGAGGGAAGCTAGACGAAGACTAAAGCAGCAAAGCAGGGCTCTGTGCGCCTGCACGTGTGAGAGCTGTCTAGAGATTCGCGCAGGGAAGTGCAGACCACTATCAAGAAAGAGGAAGACACAAAATAAACCAGGTGATGATACGGAAGAGAGACTGCGAGGTGAGATCGACTCTACAGAGTCAAAACGCTCTGCGCGTCGGCGCGCGTGTGTGTGTATGCGCGCGCGCACATGTGTATACGTGTCTGAGTGCCACGTAGAGTCCCTCCTGTCACTGCTGCTTCGCTCTTCTTGAAAAGGTGCCGCGCTGCCGTGCGACCCGTAGAGCGAGGCAGTTCACGACGCCCGTGTGTGTCGTGTGTTGTGTGCGCAGATGCAAACGTGCACGCCTCCGTGTTGGCGAGCCGGCACGCCCTCTGCTGGTGTACGCAATATGCGGGCTACCGTTCGTTGGGTACCGCTCTACACGGAGCAAGAGGAGGAGACGCAGGTTAGATTGTGGGGCACGTGCAAGCCTGGCTGCACGTGCCCAGGCACCTCGTGATTCGTCAGGTAAAGGGCGAAGGCACGGCTGCTGCTTCCTCAGAGGTAGAGAGGGAGGAGGGGGGCGGCGGCCAGGGGCGCAAACGCAAAACTCGCGGCGTGGCGGTTATCCGATGATAGGGAGGGGGTACAAGGGGGGGGGGACGGAGTCGAAGCAGCGCAGCAGCAGCAAACACGCGACCATCTCCCCCCCCCCCTCCGAGAGGGGAGATAAAACGATTTCAAAAACAGAGAGCATGAGCTGGTGCAGCGACAGCGGAGCACGGGGCGCATGGAGCAGTCCGTATTAGCTGAAGACCTGTGCCCAGAAAGCTAATAGGAACAAAAGGAAGAATCGAGAACGCCGGCAAACAGAAAGAGAAACGCTCGCGTCGACATGGAAAGAGTCGTAGACACACAAGCGCACATGCGCACCGACACACACACGGGGAGAGGATGAGAAAGACGGTGTAGACATCACAAGAAGGGACGAAAAAAGGCAAGGAAAGGACGAGAGAGTTGGAGCACGTGGAACAGGCGAAAGCAGTCATGGATCGTCGCCCAACCTTCCGCCTCCTTCCCCTCTCCAAAACGCCCTCTTCGTCAGCTGCGGTGGATACGCGAGGGTTATGAAACCTATCGACTGCCCTGCACTGCCCCGTGTGCGCGCGTGATCTCAAGGGTGGGTGTGAAAAGGATCATCTTGCGCTCCTCGCGCGCTACTCGTGGGAACGAGTAGACAGAGAGAGCACAGAGATTGGAAGACACCAACGGCAGATACGTACACACATCTGGTGTCACTCGTGCCTGGGTGACTGACAAGACTTCCTCACCTCTCTCCCCGTCTTGGTCTGCTCGGATAGGGGCCAAACCGTTCCTCCGCTCACCATGCCGTTAGCTCGGTAGCTCTCGACAACAGCGGACGTGCACCTCGAAAAGAATGGCGCCAAACATAAGGTTGTGAAGCACTCGTATTTCCGCCGGTAGAAATTCCTACAGACGTGCACTGCGGTCCGCACCCATATCTCTTTGTTCCGCACATTCTATCGTGTTTTCCGAGGTGTACTGGACGCAGATGCACGTGCGCGTACACTGCGGACGGCGGCAGTGCAGTAGACCCTCCCCCCATACACGCGAGAGGTTCTCTCTTCAGTCCATACTACCCACCCACGAACAAGTCGGCACCTATACACACACACGCAACCGCAGCCCACCTACCGCTGTCGCACGGCGGCAATGACAGGGAACCGGGTCAACCGACGCTCTTCGGCGTCGTTCAGCCCACTGCCAGTCTACTGCATACACAGCAACCGAGACCCAGAACTGCGCTCGACATGACCGCAGCGCAGTAGTAGTAGGAGAAACAGCAGGCGGATGCGTGTACTTGTTGTATACGCGGGCACGACTCGTAGTGGTCTGGCCCAGGCGTGAGCATGACGACACGGCTCTTCGGCACAGCGCCAGCCAAGCCCTGTCCACCAACGCCAGAGAGCCTGCAGCCGCACCAGAGGGCAGGGTGCAGGCTGCTCGGCGTCCTCGCAACGAGTGGGCGCTGGATCATGACATCAGCGTGTGGTGGCCGGCATCATCAGAGGGCAACAGGCATAGTCAAGAATATATATATATATATATATGTGTGTGTGTAACTGGAGATTTGCACTCGTACATACGCCAGAGAATATGAACCGCTCAGAGGCAAAGGAGAGAGAGAGCGAAGACAGAGGGGGTTCGACGAGTACGCAGGTAGTGGTACCCTTCGCACTAGCGCCCACGGCGATATGCAGATGCACAGAGAAGTCCAACCAAAGAGAGCGAGGAGAAAGAGAAGAAAGTTTGGGAGGCAAGAGAGCTGCGAGAGTCGATAAAAAAAAGTAGCCCTCCGCCCACCGGTGCATGGGGCGCTGACGCAAAAGGGAGATGGCAACAGTCGCGGCCCATGGCAACGAGAATAGCGGGCTTGTGCTTCCTGCCCACTGTCGCTGCCGCCGCCGCTGCCCCGGCGCCGTGCTGCTCCTTCTCTGTCCGTTTGTTTTCTCGTTTTCTGGACCGCTTCCAATGATGAGTGGGCGAACAGCGCACAAACAAGAAAAAAGGCGAATGAACAACAAGCGAGAGGCAAAGCCAGCAAACGACACACGGGCGAGCAGAGGAGAGAGAGGAAGGGAGGGCAGCTGGTGTACATTCGCTGAGTCACCTCTAACACACACATACACACACGCGCGCACGCACTAGAACCGCACTCATGCGCACAGGAAACATCGAAGTGGAGAAGCAAAGACTACGTGGAGGCGAATGCAACGAAGCACCTGTAGCGTCTACAAACCAGAGAGGGTACATAAGCGTAAGAAATAGGCCACAGAGAACAAAGGAGAGAGAGTGAGACGCCGGGCAACGGAGCCCCCACCGTCGCGTGCCTACTTTGCCCCCTTTTGTGCTTTGCGGTAGCATCGGAGGATGCCGACTCATACAAACCGAATCAACGACAACAGAGATGGGGGGAGGGAGGAGAGGGAGGGGAGGGAGAGGGAGAGGGAGGGGAGGGAGGGGGAGGGGGGCATGAGCGAAAGCAGGAATCCACTAAAGCAAAGAACAACAAACAGAGAATGCGTAGTAGTTGAACGAGGGAAAAAGGCTGTACATGGTGAACACGGAAACCCAGAGAGCAAAAGCACAAGAGAAACGACGAACAACAAGAAAACACATGAGCTATAGCCGCCATCAGCTCACCTCATCACCACGTCACCCATCCGCGTCCTCTCACATGGCCTCCTCTACGCGATAGATGCCCTTGATGGCGCGCATTAGCTCCTCGGCAGAGCGCTCGAAGCACGCGCCCCAGCGGCACGGGTCGCCCTCCAGCAACTGCACGGAGCCCACACTTTTCTTCGGCGCGCCTGGCACTATCTGCTTCGCCGTCGCCTCCTCGTTCTCGTCGTCGAAACAGCGCACACGGTTCACAAGGCCCGCGGATGAGCCTGGAGCGCCGTGCAGCATCCCCGCATCGTAGGCGACGAGGGTGATAGTCTGTAGACCGCTGATACCGCTGCAGGCGTGCAGCAGCGCTTTCGGGTCAGTGCTAGAGTCGGACCCCTGCTCCTGAAGCACATCCACGGCGCGCAGCGGCAGCTTCAGCGTCGCGAACGCACTATTGGCCATGCTGCCGATGTCCTGGATGTCCACCGCCTGCGTACGCCATTCACACACGCTGAAGGAGGGCAGGGCGTAAAGAAAATCCTCGGCGGAAAATATGTTGTTGTAGCGCTTGTACTTCCTTTTATCACCCTCGAAGCTGATCGGGGCGCCGCCGAGAAGCCTGGGGGTCTCGATGTTCATCATCATCTCCGTCGACGCGAGAGCCAGGCAGGAGCAGACCGCTGAAAACATGGGCTTGAAGGGGTGATGCACGAGGGCGTGCGCCATGTCGTAGCCCTTCGTGTCCTCGTACACCGACTCCTGCGTCACCTCCGTTGTCAGCAGAATTGTCCCGTGTGCACGGAGGCTGACACTGTCCCAGCTGCACACGGCGTTGAAGAGCACCGCCAAGGGGCAGGCGAAAGAGCGGTAGAAGGAGGACGGGCTCGCATCAGAGAGCACTACCATCCTCTTCGACGCCACGTAGTCCATGACAAAGGCGAAGCTGTTGCCACTGTTACCGTTCCACACGGTCTCATCCGCCTGCAGAACACTCACATCGTACTTGACGATCAGCTTGCGCTTGTCAGGCTCGGCGATGGCGTACTGAATCGACTCCAGTAGGTCCGCCTCTGAACGCACCGGGTATGTGGGCGTCCCGCCCGTCTCAGCAGCCTCCTCTGTAGGAGGTGGGTTCCCCTCGTAGAAGTCGTAGTGCGTCGTCGTCACGCTCACGGCGTCATCGAGGGCGTAGTGGGAGTAGTTCTGGATCACAAACGCGGCCCCCTCGAGCGGCATATTCGGTGATAAGAAGTAGGAGATATGGAAGCCGCAGAAGTTGAGAAAGCGCTCCACGTTGGTACCCGCAAAGCCCAATCGTTCTACGGCATCAGCCAGCACGGTCAGCGGGTACGGGCAGGACGGGTACTCGAATCGCTGATACGCCGCCGGAGTTGGCGGGGGTAGGAAGTTGCGCGCACACTGAAGCGCGTTCTCGTGGAAATGCTGCCCCTTTAGGGATTTGATGATCTTCCTGCTCTTGGAAGCAACAATATAGCCATAGCCCATGACGGCGTTGTACAGGCGCGAGATCGGGATGTGCCACGTCTTGCGGAACCGCTTCACGTTCACGTCCGCCAGCCGCACAAAGCCGCGCTCCTCATCCACGCCGATGACGATCGCAAAGTGCGCCGGATCACTCCTGGCATCGATGCGCACGTTCAGGGCGATGTCGATGTTGAAGCTGATGAGCATCACGCTCTTCGACTCGACCATGAGCTGCAGATGATGGACAAACTCACTATCGGTGATGTTGGGCTGCCCATCCGCGGCGCCGTCGCGACGGGAAGGTAGGATGAGGCCGATGCGCACCTCATGGTCGATCTGCAGCTGCTGGAGAAAGACGTGATACCACACGTATGCCGTCTCGATGGAGCCTTTGTTGCTTTCACACACGATCATGGACAGCGGCAGCCGCAGCTGCTGGCACACCTTCGTCAGCGGAATGCCGCGCAGCTTGACATCGCACACGTTCGTCTTGCCAAGCAGATTGTGGCTACTCTGCCTGCGACGCGCTGAGTCCGTCAGGAGGAAGGTCACCGAGAGGTGGTGCAGCATGGCGAGGCCCAGCACGTGCGGCGCAATCTTCACGTCCAGCACGCTTGTCATGAGGCCGCCGGCGCTGCTGCCGTCCAGCACAAAGAGTGGAAATATGGACGGCACCTTTGGCGGGAAAGACTCACTCTTGAAGACGCGCACAAAACCGCGCGAGAGGCGCAAGTACTTGTCCGCCGGGTGAACCGACTCGTAGAGTGCGTGCAGGCTCACCTGCTGCTCCTCCATCACGAGGTTCGAAAAGGTGCTGGCGAAACGGCGAATGTTGTGCCGCGCGTGGCCCATCTCCTCGTCCTCGCTCGCCACGCCCTCGTCGCCTTTGAAGTGCAGCGGATGCTGCTCCGCAGAAAGGTACGGTGTCAACACCTTCACTTCGTGACCCACCGGGTCAAAGTCCAGCAGAATGCCGAACAGGCCGGCCGCGTTGGCGGAAAAGCGGGCGGTCGCCATGATCGCGGCCGCCTCCTCCTCGGTGTCGCACTGGTTGCTGCGCAGCCGCAGCTGGGCCTGCTCCAGCACATGTGGGTTGTAGTAGAAAATGTACATCGACTTTTCTTCTTCAAGGTGCAGCAGCAGCTCCTTGCGAAGCTGCGTCGGGTTCGTGATGGGCGGATGCTCGCCCACGCCCTGCATGTCCTCGCCAGACTCCGGGTCTAGCACCTCCTTGTCGAAGGTGGCCATTTCGCAGTGAATGTGCACCAGCTGCCTTAATTCGTCTTCACTCAGACACCGCGCCGCCTCCTCGTCGTCCTCGAACTCGTCCTCCGTGCAGCTGCCATTATGCACCGCCGTGCGGTGGTAGCAGATGTGGATGTAGTCGTTCACAACGTCGAAGAGCTCTGCCAGCGTGATGGTAGGCAAGGAAATGTAGTGCACACCCATGCGGTTTGCACGCAGCACCTTCTCCACGGGCGTCGGCACCCCTGACACGTAGCTGATGGCCAGCGACGCACAGCACAGCCATGAGCACGGCGCGCCGGGTAGCAGTAGCTTCTCGAAGTCGTGCTTGTCGAACAGGCCCGCCTTGTTGCGCGGAAGCACATCATCGAAACGTGGGATTGGCGCGAAGAAGCTCTCTCGTACGTGCTTCACGACGTTAGCTTGGCGGCGCGTCACGCTCCTGAGCCGGTCGACAGTCTGGGCGTTGTCGGACGCGTGGTTGCCAGACGCTCCAACCAAGAAGCACGCCTTCGCATCCGGCATCGTGCTCGCCTGGCTGGAGAATTGGCGAAACTCACGACCCACTGCCACTACCTCGCCTGTCTCTCCGGTGCCCCAGATGGAACCCCTGTCGGCTGGCGGCGTGGTCGACGGCAGCGAAGCAGGAAAGGCGTTTGCGGTCCTCGTTCTTTCACCTCCCTCGCTGAACCTCATCCCCCGGCAATTACTGGCGGCGTCAGCCGAGGACCGCGCGTTCGCATGCGAGACACCCTTGAGGTCGACTCTCTGCCGCACCGGAGTCGCTGTCCTGTTGCTGGGCTCCTTGCAGTCTGTAGCCGCAGCTGGCGTCTGGGCGGGTGGGCGCGCTGGCTTTCCGAAGCTGTGCCGCGCACCATTCGGTAACGCGTGACCTGCATCCCTGCTGCCGTCGCTGGAGTCACTCGAAGACGAGTCGCTGCCGATGCTGGCGTTGGGGCTGTCGAGCATGTCAGCGTCGTCGAAGAAGTGAGGATGTAGCGGGTCACGTTGCCCGTCAGCTTTCGCGGTGGCTGGTGCAGCAGCCGCAGCAGTGGCGGGGGGTTCCACGACGGCTGACGCAACAGCGGATGCCTTCGACCTCGCTACTTCGGTCGACCTCGACGCCGGTGTCAGTGGCACCGGCGGGAGCGACGTCGCCATTGCAGACGGAATCGGCTGCAGATGATGATTCGCCGCGGCCTTGCTGCCTGCGGCACCGGTTGTCGCGATGGGGGCGAGAAAGTCGAGCGCATTCTGGGCTGTCGCGTTGCTGTTCAGCGCCTCTGTCGGTGCCTCGCGCGACGTCGTCGGCGGCGCCGTTTGCTGCATCTCTTCGTGCAGGAAATTCAGCTTAGCCTCGATCGCCTTGAGGTGAGCCTCCGTCTTCTCATAGGCCGCCTGCACGGCCTTTACCACCTGGTGATCGTCACGGTGGGTCTGTGGCGCGGAGATAGGCGTGTTTGTCATGGCGCGCGGCATGAAGCTGGCCCGAAAGCCATTGCCCGAAGGCATGCCAGCGTACGGCGGCACCGACGACATTGGCATCGAGGCGACGCGCGTCGTTGGGTTCAGCCTCACACGCGCAATCTGCTTCATGTGATTAGAATTCGCCGGCGGTGAGTTCTTGGTGACATTGGCCCGAGAGAGCACCGCTGGCGGGGTGCTCTTGTCGCTTATGTGAGGCGCCTCCAAGAGCGAGGGTGGCGGCTGGCCAGTGAAGGACGGGGCAACGCCGGACGGCATCAGACCAAACGGCGGAGGAGAAAAGGAAAGGATGTACAGAAACAGGCAAAACCGCAGGGAACGGGGCAAAAGAACAAGGAAAGGAGAGGAGCGGCACGCGCACGCCAAGACGCACGCATGCAGACGCGCACGGAGAGGAAATGCGAAGACGATGTGGCGGGGCGGAGAGCAGAAGACGACGAAGAGAAAAAGAGAGAGACGCACGCGCTCTCCAGGGAAGGAGTCTCTCCCTTCGTATGTATCGTCACACGCAACACAAACTTTGCTGTTGGCGTTGCTCTTGTCTGTTCGCACTCCGTCTCTTCTCGTTTCGACTAGCGGGGAAGAGGAGCGCGTGTGGCAGTGGCGTGGTGACGTCGGCAGACGTGCAAAAAGGGGGAGGGGGTGGGGGGTACCGGCCGCGGTGGGAGTCGCCCAAAGAGCCACGCGAAGTGGAGCATGCATGACCAAAGAGAGAGAGAGAAGGGCATTGCAAGACGTTGAAGTGGGTTCGAGGGTGCAGGAGGGAAGAGGGCACCGCGACGAAGGCATGTGCCTCTATGAGGGAGTGGGGTTGTGGAGAGTGCGAAGCATATGTTCGCCATTCCTGGCGCGCTTTATCCTCGCTACCCGCATACGTATCGCGACATCACCTGTGCGCGGCGGCCCCGCATGTCGACCTTCATGTGAGAGAGGGAGGGGGGAGAAGAACAAACAACTGAGACGGCGTTCATATACACGCTTCGAATCATTACCTGTTCGCCGATTGGGCGGTCCTCGTAGCTGTTTTTTTTTTTGGTTGCCTTTAGGCTGGCTGAACGGATGCATGCGCCAGCAGCTCGACCGAGTGCGGGGGGGGGGGGGGGGGGGGGGCAACGTCCAGCGCCTCATTCTCCCATCCTCCGAGGAGCCGCCGCCGGCAGCGCGCAAGCTAGTGAACACGCCCACGTCCTGCAGGCACGGTCGCGCGCTTTCAGCATCGCCACCCTCTTTTACGCGCTCTACAGCACCTTTCCCTCCACCACAACGTTGTAGGCAAGCCATAGCACCGCACATAGCAGCCCAAAGGCGTTGGTGACGAAGACAACCTCGCGTGCCATTTCCCACCACCCTAGCCGCTGCTGTGTCTCATCGCCAGAGCCTTTTGGATCGGTGCGTCGTCGCCACTCCTCCTGACCCTTTTCCGCTGTGAGCAGGATGATATCAGCCACCATGGGGTACGTCCGAGGAGACAGCCACAAGGCCGTCTGCAGAGAGATCTGTTTCGCCGGCGTGGCCTTCTCCGCCGGTGCGTCTGCCGCAGTAGCGGGGGTGGCGGGGGTGGGGGTTGGAATGGCGGCCTTGTCTGCCTCAGTCAAAGCAGCCGCGGCTGCTGTCGGGCCGCTGACCTCCCTTACCCGTGATGCTCCACGGCGGCGGCGCAGACCCGTCAATGAGGACGGTGGCGGTGGCAAAGAAGACGCATGCGCTGCCGCGGTCAAGGGAGCGGCGCCATCCGGGTTGGCCGCACCCTCCTCCGGCGCCGCACAGTTTTCCACCCGGTTTACCACACGGTCCGTCTCCCCCGGCGTGTCGTCCGCCACTGTGGAGGAGAGTTCTGCTGACGCACCTGGCAAGGCAGCGGGCCCATCCCTTCCGCAGACATAATGCAGGAGGAGGGCATCGTATGGAGCGCCGCCGATGTCGTAGTACGCCTTCAGCACGCGGTGCAGCACAAAGCCGCGGTGGGCGTAGAAGGCGGTAGCTTGGAGGTTACCAGGCAGACAGTGCAGCCAGACGTCCTGCACACCGGTTTGGACAACGAAGCAACGCGCCTCACGGCGCACCTCGTCCACCTCCTCGTCTGTGAGCACATCTGGCGCCAGTCGATCACGGAAGCGCCGCGCGTCAATCTCTTCTTCGGTCAGGCCACAATTCCGCAGTCGGAGGCGTGCCTGCCGATCTTCGATCCAGCTCTGCAGCTCTGGCAGGTACGTGAGGAGATTCTGGAAGATGGAGGAGTGGGCCTGAGCGGGGCTCGATGACTGGGACGGCGCAGCAGGGGAGATCGACGGCGGCAGAGGCCCGCCTGATGGAGCATCCCTCTTGTGCCGACTGCCATCGCCGCCGTCCTCGCATGTGCCACCCGCGGCAGACGCAGCGGTTCCGCCGAGTAGCGTCTCCGCCCCTGCTTTGCGCTTCTTGACCTGTGCGGCCGCCAACAGCGCAATCAGCTTCCGCTTGTCATAGTGCAAGTAGTCCTGCGCGTACACGGGGCGCTGCTGCGTCACGTACGTGACGAAGCGCTGCAACAGCGCATGCCCCACGCCGCAGGTCTGAAAGGGTGGGTCGACAGCGAAAGAGCCGATGTAGGCAGTGGGGTTCGAGAGAAGGTGGCCTGCGTCGTGGCGTGCGTAGGCGATCTGGCCAATGATAAAACCCACCACCACAGTGTGTGCTGCCGAGTCGCTGCCGTCGCTGTTGTGCAACGATCTTGTGCTCTTGTGAGCATTATCGACCGCCTTTCGAGCAGCAATGCGCTCCTGCTCCGCGATGATGCTCTCTACCTGCGCGCATTCCTGCAGAGCCTCAGCAGTCATGCTGCACTGAGAGACCGGTGGCGGAACCGGCGGTGCTGTGGAAGCGGACGAAGGCGACGACGACGACGACGCAGCACGTGCCGTCTGCGTGGTCACCGTCTTCGGTGTATTGCCCTCCGTCTCCCTCCAGCGTTGTACCCACTCGCGGTACGTCTCCTGGGCCACCAGTGCCACCAAGCCCATACAGGCATCGTGGTCCAGCATCCACTCGTAGTAGGAGGCGGTGTAGCTGATAGGGTACGCGTCCTTGTGCATCTCATACAGTCTGCGGAGCTCCGTCGCCTGCACACCCCAGCGCAGCCGGAGCGAGACGCAAGTGGTCAATTCAGGCGCAACCGCCGTAGCTTCAGTGCCGCTGCATGCACCCGTCGAGGACAACGGCGACGACGACACACCTGCCGTACTGGTGGCGGTGGTAGTGAGGGCGGCAGCCTTAACGGGCAGCTGCACCGTCTCCGGTGCAGGGTAGCGTCGATATACGCCTAAACTCTCGCTAGAAGCGCCTGTCGACGCGGCGTGCGGCGTCGCTGTTGGCGAGAAGGTCATTGTTGCAGTGTGAATGGATGGGGGGCTACGGGTTTTTCTTAATGGCGTATTATCTCTCTCACTTCTCGATGTCCTTACTACGCCAGCATCAGCATGAGTTCCCTTGTGAGATCGGTGACAGAGGGGGGAGGAAGCAGCAATGAGTGCCGATATCCTGGTTAGAGAACCAAAAAGAGGAAGGAAAGCAGCTGTTTGTCTGTGTTCATAAATCGTGCCCATGTCGCTGCCGTACAGCACGAGGTCCAACGCCACTCGACCCCCAACACCCCACCCCGGGACCGTCGCAGGCGCCATCGCGTCGTGTCAAGCAGTCCTGGGGACACGCGCCTTACAGCGCTGCGTCAACTCAGCCACCTGAGCACAGCCTCAGCCTCGAGCTCGAACTCTACCCAGACTCTGCTCCGCAGGTCGCCTCACAGCGGCTCTCCCCCATCATGCCGGTTCACCACACCTGGTGTGCATCCCCCTCGGGGTGGCACTCAGGCCCCCCCCCTACGCCAGTAAGGCAGTGCAGCGCTCTGACGACCCTTACGTCGTTGGTGCTTGACCTTGTCACCGCCAGAAGTGGTTCGGCACCGGCAGGGGGGGTAGAGGGCTGCTGCTGCTGCTGCTGCTTGGCTTCGCCTCACATGGTGAGGTTACCGGACCCTTCGATACCACGCACTGAGGGGTGTGCCTCCCCCCTTCCTGTCATTAGGGAAGGGGGGAAACACAAGTGGGGCAAGTGCGAAGCATAGGACTTCTAATCACCTCACGTACGCCACGTGCGAGTGCAACCGCGACGGCGCACATGTCGAGTGCCAAACGCATGCTCTTGCGCGTTCAAACGATCCCCTAGACAGCTTCTCAAAATGGAACGGATGGCGGGACAGCTGCCCATGTCAGCGAGCCACCGTGCAATTCAGCGAGATGGGAAAATCTCGTACGCAGCAGAGGTGGGGAGGGAGGGAGGAGGAGGGGGAAGGGCGCAGGCCCGCCCGCCTTGCCACCATATTCCACGTTTGTTTTCATGTCCTCGTTTTGTGCTGTAAAGACATCCTCCCCATCCCTTCCCCTCCCTCCTGTGTGTGTGTGTGTGTGTGTGCAGTCGTTCGAAGTAGGGAGGTGGGAAGGAGAAGGGAAGGGAAAGTCAAGCTGCGTAGAGATGTCAGCGAGAGCAAGAGGGAGAATAAGGTCGCGGTTCGCAGTGCTTTCGTTTCCAGCTTTTGTTGCAGTCTCGAGCAGAGCTACAGGGGGAGGGGAGGATAGGGGCACATCGAAGTACACGAAGTCACACAACGAAGCCACAGACACACCCGGCGCGCAGAAAGAGTGCAGAGGAGAAGTCGTCTTCGAATGCGTCCTCATACGCACTCTGCACACTCTTCTTCGTCTTCTCTGACCTTGTTGCCTTAGCTATTTGGTGTATTTTTTTTTCATTTTGCACACGATAAGCTGCCGCGTCTCAGCCCCTTCTTTAGCCGAGAGTTGTGTGCGTGCGTGAGTGTGTGCCAATTTGGTCTGCGTTGTTTGCTGTGGTGCGTTCTGCGCTTCATTTCCATGTCTCTGGCTCTCAGTACCCTCTCCATCCAAGACTCTCACCTCACTCAGCACTCCCCCTCCCCGCCTCCGCCCCCCCCCTGCTTTGCGCTCTTCCTCTATCGCCCATACGCACACCTTGACCTTCACCACACCAACTCATTGCCTTAAGAGAGAGAGGAGGAGGAGGGGCGTGAAGTGGTGGAGAGAAAGGCAGGCATGCGGTCGCCTAATGAGCACACACGCACGCACACGCACCATCGTGTGTGAGAGAGAATAACAATAATAATAGTAAGAACGTTTTCAAGTTGCTGAGCACGTACATCAATAGCAACATGCAGGGGGGAAGACGTATTTGAGGGATACGTGCAGAATCAATGCAAAAGAATAATGTGTGGAGTAAGAGAGAGAGGGAGGGAACGAACAAGACGAGTAGAACGTTGAGGGTGGTGGCCTACGCATAAACACGAAGGAAGCGCGCAAACAAAGAGTCACCAGCCCACAACCTCCATCAAATCAGCAGGTTCGCCGTTCTGCCTACCATGCGCCACATTGCTCAGGGTTTTCTTTTAGTTTTTGTCTTTTTGTCTTTTTTGGTCGCTACCTCTGCGTTTCCTTCGCCTAGATATCTATATATCTATATCGATATATATATATAGAGATAGATATATGTACAGATATTCATATATCAGTATATGTATGCATACATGTGTACGCATCTACCTGTGTGTATTTAGGTATACATATACATGTATGGAGTACGAGAGAGACAAAGCAAGAGAATCGCTCATAAACACAAGAAACGACATCCGACATCGATATTGGGTCACATGTGTGTGAGTGTATGTGTTTGTGTGTGTGTGTGTGTGCGCAAACATACAAACAGGCAGACAGACGCAGGCGCACACGCGAGAGCGAGCAAGAGGCGAACGAAGCATTAAGCTCAGCTCAGCGTGCACGCGAACAGAGAGGGAATACAAGAACAAAAAGAGGACCATACAAGTGCTCGGAAGACGCCGTCATCGAGTCATGGCGGGTGTGGCTCAATACAGATCCGTGCAAAGTACCGACATACAGCAAGCATACTGAACCACGCATGTGCCTCCCCCTCCCCTGCTGCGCGCAGTACAAAGAAAAAAATCAGTGCTGTCCTGCTCTTCTCGGATATGTGGATACGCGTAGGTGCGGAGGGGAAGCTCTATCGCATAGAAGCGCGTGATCTGTGCGTGTTCATAAATTACTTCTCTGTCTTCCCAAGTCACCTCCATTGCATTTGGGGGGCCCATCTACCCGACACACATACACACACACATACTTCTGTGGATCACAGCGCGTGCCTGTGTATGTGTCCGCGTTGGAAATCTTACCTCCATCGCTGCGCTGCGCTCAGAAGACTCCAAACAAAGGGAAAAAACGTTTCGATATTGATCCGTTGGCTCGCACATCTCGGGCCACGAACGCAGTACACCGTCATCTGTGCACATGTGTCTGTCCCTATCTGCGAGTGCATGTCGTCGAAAAGAGGAACCGCGAACAGCAACGACTCCTCTTCCGCTCATGGACACGTGCATGACGGCTGGCGAAGGAGCAGATCTGCGCTGCGCCCACACAGACTCGGCGGTGAAGAAAGCACCCCACACACACAACCGCCATCAGCATGGTGAGGATACCAGCCAGTGAAATGAAGGAGAACCTCCCAAAGTGAACGATACCGAACGCCATACATACACCACCCGTCCGACACCTCACAGCCGCCCGCTGGGCTGGCCAGCAGCACCCCCATCACCCTTACCTTTCGGCCCTTAGCTTTCCTCCCTCACGTAACACAGCGCGTACTCCTGCATCGCTCCCTCTCCCTACACCCACGCAGCCAAAACAGCGCCATGCCCTAGCAGCGCTCCCTCATCGTGCGCGTACCGTACTCTATCGTGAAGAAGCATATCATTGTGTGTATCGCACACCGGCAGAAGTAAGGTGCGAAGGCGCCGTACATGGCCAGCAAACCCTCCTCCTTGAAGATGCGGCCAATGCACTGCACAACGTTGTGGTACCTCCGCTCCGCACCAGCGCTGAGCTTTGCCTCCGCCGACATCCGCACACGCGCCACCTCCACTGGCATCGTCACAATGCTGTAGAACAAGGCTGTGATCACACTCGCGATGTTGACGACGACGTTGTCGCCGAGCGGGTCCGCGCGCTTCACGTTGCGTTTGCGCAACATCGTCAGCACCTGGTCGTGCACCGCCACCTGCGACACGCCCACCAGCGCCGCACGCGACGCCAGAGCGCCAAAGCCGCTCCACAGCCCAGTCACACCGCGGCTCTTCAGAACACTGTTGCAGGCCTGCAGCATGGACAGCCTCTCCTTGCCTTTGCTCGTGGTCTGCAGAACCAGGCACACCTCCACCGGAGAGGACAGGAAGGAGGCAAAGACGCCAGCAGACGCGCCGGCGAGAGCGCGGTCGAGCGCCGTCGCGCCAGCAGGGTCCGCGGACCTCTTCAGCCCCAGCGCAACCTCACCCTCCAGGATGCCATCGCGAAAACTCGGGTAGAAGCCCAGACGGGCGGTTGCGTAGATCAACTGGCGCATCAGGCCACTAGACAGACCTGTGTAGAAGCCCTTCCGCGCCGTCGCCTTTAAGGAATCTAGCTGGCTTGTCCCGGGCGCCGCCATCATCACCGTGTTTTTCCACATCTCGAAGGGGTGCGTGAAGCACCAGCCAAACATGCCGGCGAAGCCTGACACGCCAAGCGTCTGCCAGAGCGGGAGGGGCGGCGCCGGCGCCTTGGGCGCTGAAGCGGTCTGTGGAGACATGACGAAGGAGGTTTGGAGCGAGGCGTAAAGAGAAGGAGAGCGGGATGAGGGAGAAACGCTCACGGAGAAGAGCGGTGCAACACCTACGTCAGCGGTAGCTGGGGCGGTGGTAGAAACAGCGGCCTTTGGTTATCGTATTCGCGATGGTGGTTGCGCTGTGGTCTTAGGCCCGTCGTTAGGTGCGTCAACGGACCGCGCGCAGAGGTAGGCACAGACACGGGTGAAGAGGGGCGGAGAAGGGGGACGTCGAGAGGGTTGGGCGAGTGTGGCGATTTTTTGGATGGAGAGAGGGAGAGAGAGCGAGAGAGTAGAGGTGGCGGGATACGTGACCGTGTATCGGTGCAAAAACAAGCAAAAAGCACTGCGGTGATCAGCCAGCGCAGGGAGATGCAGGAAGGTGTGGCGAGGAGAGCGACGTGAGCTGCGCACGGTGACGTGCAGCGGCACGAGGAAAAAGAACCAGGAAGGGGTGCAGATGCATCCTCCCTCCCCCCTCACTCAGCCGACGGACGTGGCACACGCGTTGACACATACAGAGAAAGGCTAATCGAAAGGCAACGCCGTTCCCCCGTATGGTCCAGCGATCACTCTGTCGCTGGCACCCCACCCAGCCACGTCCGTCCTGTCTTGTGCTCTGTTTTTGTTTTTGCGCTGTTTTGCTGCAGTCGCCTCCATTCGTGTGCACTTTGGTGGATCGATCTGCCTCTTCACGGCACCACACGGACGGCGTTCAGAGTTGGAGAGGGAGGGGCGTAAAGCACGAAAGCATGTGATATCCTTCAGCAGTAGCCTGATGTACGGGAGAGAGAGCGGGCGGCCGTCACTTGTCAAGCCGTGGTGGGGGCCGGAAAGGGATGAAGAGCAGCAGCCATACGGGGCAAGTCGAAGAAGCTGGCAATCGCACGCGCATGGCCTGCACCTGGAGCAAGTGGCATCACGGTCGCCCCCAGCGGCCTGCCCCACCTCCCCAGCATGCCCCCTCACCCCCCATCGCACCCCTCCCGTGCCCTCAATTTCTTCTTTCCCAACGTGTCCCGTCTGTGATAATAAGTTGTCGAAAACAAGAATGCAAGCAGCAGAGAGAGACAGAGACAACGGCAGCAGTGGTCGCCGGGATACGCCTCATGTACGAGTCCCAGCTCAACACACACACACACACACACGCACATGAGCGAGAACGAAAAGAGCACTGCCGTGCTCGCACACAAGAATGCACGCACGGAGGGAGAGGGAGATGCTTGTCCATGGTTGTACCTGCAGAGCCGCACAGAAACAATGGAGAGAGCGGTGGCAACGATATGCGAAAGAGCAGAGAATCAAGAGAACGGAAAAGGGGCCGCCGCCTCTGCCAGCGCAGCCATCACCGTCGCCACCACCACCACCCACCCCGTCACACCCACCACAGCACCCCACCCATCCAGTCAAGCGTGCTGTATCCAGCCTCCCACCACCCACCCCCTCACAGCAACAAAGCAACGACGAAAAGAATAGAGGCAAGAAAAGATGGCAGAGTGGGAGGTGAGGGCGGGGAGGGACGACGTCCGGCAGAAGAAGAGAGAACCAAAGAACGCTTGCAGATCAGTGAATAGTCACAAAACAAAAAACGAGCGGAGGAGCGTGCCTGCGTCTGCGTGTGTGAGTGAAGAGGGAGGAGGTCGTACGCAGAGCCTGTCGGATGGCTAATGCAGCCACGGAGGGACAGAGGGTGAGGTAGCAAGTGTTCGTGGAGAGGGGGAGGAGCAAGACAAGGGAGGAGGAAGAAACTATCAACGAAAAGATGAGACACACGCACACAACTTCGTTAGAATGCGAATTCTCAGTGACGGACATGAGCGGGGGAGCAAATAGCGCACAAGTAACTGTGCACACCAGCGCGCATGTCCTTCCTCCCTCTTCCCCCTCACTCAGCTAACCCCCCCCCCAACGATCGAGTCCATCGCCACTCGTCCGTCCAACATCCTCACGTCCGCGCGCACGGTGGCGCATCCGCTTTCTCCCCATCCCAACCGCGCCCGTGCTGAACGCTCCCGATGGGGTCACTTGATGAGGTTCGTCTTCGCCTTCTGCCGCTCACGCAGCTCACGCGTCAAGTACTCGATCACAAAGAAGCAAATAACCGTTTGTGACGCGCAGCGAGAAAAGTACGGCAGATACGAGTCGTACATGGCCAGCAAACCCTCCTCCTTGAAGATGCGGCCAATGCACTGCACAACGTTGTGGTACCTCCGCTCCGCACCAGCGCTGAGCTTTGCCTCCGCCGACATCCGCACACGCGCCACCTCCATCGGCATCGTCACAATGCTGCAGAACAAGGCTGTGATCACACTCGCGATGTTGACGACGACGTTGTCGCCGAGCGGGTCCGCGCGCTTCACGTTGCGTTTGCGCAACATCGTCAGCACCTGGTCGTGCACCGCCACCTGCGACACGCCCACCAGCGCCGCACGCGACGCCAGAGCGCCAAAGCCGCTCCACAGCCCAGTCACACCGCGGCTCTTCAGAACACTGTTGCAGGCCTGCAGCATGGACAGCCTCTCCTTGCCTTTGCTCGTGGTCTGCAGAACCAAGCACACCTCCACCGGAGAGGACAGGAAGGAGGCAAAGACGCCAGCAGACGCGCCGGCGAGAGCGCGGTCGAGCGCCGTCGCGCCAGCAGGGTCCGCGGACCTCTTCAGCCCCAGCGCAACCTCACCCTCCAGGATGCCATCGCGAAAACTCGGGTAGAAGCCCAGACGGGCGGTTGTGTAGATCAACTGGCGCATCAGGCCACTAGACAGACCTGTGTAGAAGCCCTTCCGCGCCGTCGCCTTTAAGGAATCTAGCTGGCTTGTCCCGGGCGCCGCCATCATCACCGTGTTTTTCCACATCTCGAAGGGGTGCGTGAAGCACCAGCCAAACATGCCGGCGAAGCCTGACACGCCAAGCGTCTGCCAGAGCGGGAGGGGCGGCGCCGGCGCCTTGGGCGCTGAAGCGGTCTGTGGAGACATGACGAAGGAGGTTTGGAGCGAGGCGTAAAGAGAAGGAGAGCGGGATGAGGGAGAAACGCTCACGGAGAAGAGCGGTGCAACACCTACGTCAGCGGTAGCTGGGGCGGTGGTAGAAACAGCGGCCTTTGGTTATCGTATTCGCGATGGTGGTTGCGCTGTGGTCTTAGGCCCGTCGTTAGGTGCGTCAACGGACCGCGCGCAGAGGTAGGCACAGACGCGGGTGAAGAGGGGCGGAGAAGGGGGACGTCGAGAGGGTTGGGCGAGTGTGGCGATTTTTTGGATGGAGAGAGGGAGAGAGAGCGAGAGAGTAGAGGTGGCGGGATACGTGACCGTGTATCGGTGCAAAAACAAGCAAAAAGCACTGCGGTGATCAGCCAGCGCAGGGAGATGCAGGAAGGTGTGGCGAGGAGAGCGACGTGAGCTGCGCACGGTGACGTGCAGCGGCACGAGGAAAAAGAACCAGGAAGGGGTGCAGATGCATCCTCCCTCCCCCCTCACTCAGCCGACGGACGTGGCACACGCGTTGACACATACAGAGAAAGGCTAATCGAAAGGCAACGCCGTTCCCCCGTATGGTCCAGCGATCACTCTGTCGCTGGCACCCCACCCAGCCACGTCCGTCCTGTCTTGTGCTCTGTTTTTGTTTTTGCGCTGTTTTGCTGCAGTCGCCTCCATTCGTGTGCACTTCGGTGGATCGATCTGCCTCTTCACGGCACCACACGGACGGCGTTCAGAGTTGGAGAGGGAGGGGCGTAAAGCACGAAAGCATGTGATATCCTTCAGCAGTAGCCTGATGTACGGGAGAGAGAGCGGGCGGCCGTCACTTGTCAAGCCGTGGTGGGGGCCGGAAAGGGATGAAGAGCAGCAGCCATACGGGGCAAGTCGAAGAAGCTGGCAATCGCACGCGCATGGCCTGCACCTGGAGCAAGTGGCATCACGGTCGCCCCCAGCGGCCTGCCCCACCTCCCCAGCATGCCCCCTCACCCCCCATCGCACCCCTCCCGTGCCCTCAATTTCTTCTTTCCCAACGTGTCCCGTCTGTGATAATAAGTTGTCGAAAACAAGAATGCAAGCAGCAGAGAGAGACAGAGACAACGGCAGCAGTGGTCGCCGGGATACGCCTCATGTACGAGTCCCAGCTCAACACACACACACACACACACACGCACATGAGCGAGAACGAAAAGAGCACTGCCGTGCTCGCACACAAGAATGCACGCACGGAGGGAGAGGGAGATGCTTGTCCATGGTTGTACCTGCAGAGCCGCACAGAAACAATGGAGAGAGCGGTGGCAACGATATGCGAAAGAGCAGAGAATCAAGAGAACGGAAAAGGGGCCGCCGCCTCTGCCAGCGCAGCCATCACCGTCGCCACCACCACCACCCACCCCGTCACACCCACCACAGCACCCCACCCATCCAGTCAAGCGTGCTGTATCCAGCCTCCCACCACCCACCCCCTCACAGCAACAAAGCAACGACGAAAAGAATAGAGGCAAGAAAAGATGGCAGAGTGGGAGGTGAGGGCGGGGAGGGACGACGTCCGGCAGAAGAAGAGAGAACCAAAGAACGCTTGCAGATCAGTGAATAGTCACAAAACAAAAAACGAGCGGAGGAGCGTGCCTGCGTCTGCGTGTGTGAGTGAAGAGGGAGGAGGTCGTACGCAGAGCCTGTCGGATGGCTAATGCAGCCACGGAGGGACAGAGGGTGAGGTAGCAAGTGTTCGTGGAGAGGGGGAGGAGCAAGACAAGGGAGGAGGAAGAAACTATCAACGAAAAGATGAGACACACGCACACAACTTCGTTAGAATGCGAATTCTCAGTGACGGACATGAGCGGGGGAGCAAATAGCGCACAAGTAACTGTGCACACCAGCGCGCATGTCCTTCCTCCCTCTTCCCCCTCACTCAGCTAACCCCCCCCCAACGATCGAGTCCATCGCCACTCGTCCGTCCAACATCCTCACGTCCGCGCGCACGGTGGCGCATCCGCTTTCTCCCCATCCCAACCGCGCCCGTGCTGAACGCTCCCGATGGGGTCACTTGATGAGGTTCGTCTTCGCCTTCTGCCGCTCACGCAGCTCACGCGTCAAGTACTCGATCACAAAGAAGCAAATAACCGTTTGTGACGCGCAGCGAGAAAAGTACGGCAGATACGAGTCGTACATGGCCAGCAAACCCTCCTCCTTGAAGATGCGGCCAATGCACTGCACAACGTTGTGGTACCTCCGCTCCGCACCAGCGCTGAGCTTTGCCTCCGCCGACATCCGCACACGCGCCACCTCCATCGGCATCGTCACAATGCTGCAGAACAAGGCTGTGATCACACTCGCGATGTTGACGACGACGTTGTCGCCGAGCGGGTCCGCGCGCTTCACGTTGCGTTTGCGCAACATCGTCAGCACCTGGTCGTGCACCGCCACCTGCGACACGCCCACCAGCGCCGCACGCGACGCCAGAGCGCCAAAGCCGCTCCACAGCCCAGTCACACCGCGGCTCTTCAGAACACTGTTGCAGGCCTGCAGCATGGACAGCCTCTCCTTGCCTTTGCTCGTGGTCTGCAGAACCAGGCACACCTCCACCGGAGAGGACAGGAAGGAGGCAAAGACGCCAGCAGACGCGCCGGCGAGAGCGCGGTCGAGCGCCGTCGCGCCAGCAGGGTCCGCGGACCTCTTCAGCCCCAGCGCAACCTCACCCTCCAGGATGCCATCGCGAAAACTCGGGTAGAAGCCCAGACGGGCGGTTGTGTAGATCAACTGGCGCATCAGGCCACTAGACAGACCTGTGTAGAAGCCCTTCCGCGCCGTCGCCTTTAAGGAATCTAGCTGGCTTGTCCCGGGCGCCGCCATCATCACCGTGTTTTTCCACATCTCGAAGGGGTGCGTGAAGCACCAGCCAAACATGCCGGCGAAGCCTGACACGCCAAGCGTCTGCCAGAGCGGGAGGGGCGGCGCCGGCGCCTTGGGCGCTGAAGCGGTCTGTGGAGACATGACGAAGGAGGTTTGGAGCGAGGCGTAAAGAGAAGGAGAGCGGGATGAGGGAGAAACGCTCACGGAGAAGAGCGGTGCAACACCTACGTCAGCGGTAGCTGGGGCGGTGGTAGAAACAGCGGCCTTTGGTTATCGTATTCGCGATGGTGGTTGCGCTGTGGTCTTAGGCCCGTCGTTAGGTGCGTCAACGGACCGCGCGCAGAGGTAGGCACAGACGCGGGTGAAGAGGGGCGGAGAAGGGGGACGTCGAGAGGGTTGGGCGAGTGTGGCGATTTTTTGGATGGAGAGAGGGAGAGAGAGCGAGAGAGTAGAGGTGGCGGGATACGTGACCGTGTATCGGTGCAAAAACAAGCAAAAAGCACTGCGGTGATCAGCCAGCGCAGGGAGATGCAGGAAGGTGTGGCGAGGAGAGCGACGTGAGCTGCGCACGGTGACGTGCAGCGGCACGAGGAAAAAGAACCAGGAAGGGGTGCAGATGCATCCTCCCTCCCCCCTCACTCAGCCGACGGACGTGGCACACGCGTTGACACATACAGAGAAAGGCTAATCGAAAGGCAACGCCGTTCCCCCGTATGGTCCAGCGATCACTCTGTCGCTGGCACCCCACCCAGCCACGTCCGTCCTGTCTTGTGCTCTGTTTTTGTTTTTGCGCTGTTTTGCTGCAGTCGCCTCCATTCGTGTGCACTTCGGTGGATCGATCTGCCTCTTCACGGCACCACACGGACGGCGTTCAGAGTTGGAGAGGGAGGGGCGTAAAGCACGAAAGCATGTGATATCCTTCAGCAGTAGCCTGATGTACGGGAGAGAGAGCGGGCGGCCGTCACTTGTCAAGCCGTGGTGGGGGCCGGAAAGGGATGAAGAGCAGCAGCCATACGGGGCAAGTCGAAGAAGCTGGCAATCGCACGCGCATGGCCTGCACCTGGAGCAAGTGGCATCACGGTCGCCCCCAGCGGCCTGCCCCACCTCCCCAGCATGCCCCCTCACCCCCCATCGCACCCCTCCCGTGCCCTCAATTTCTTCTTTCCCAACGTGTCCCGTCTGTGATAATAAGTTGTCGAAAACAAGAATGCAAGCAGCAGAGAGAGACAGAGACAACGGCAGCAGTGGTCGCCGGGATACGCCTCATGTACGAGTCCCAGCTCAACACACACACACACACACACGCACATGAGCGAGAACGAAAAGAGCACTGCCGTGCTCGCACACAAGAATGCACGCACGGAGGGAGAGGGAGATGCTTGTCCATGGTTGTACCTGCAGAGCCGCACAGAAACAATGGAGAGAGCGGTGGCAACGATATGCGAAAGAGCAGAGAATCAAGAGAACGGAAAAGGGGCCGCCGCCTCTGCCAGCGCAGCCATCACCGTCGCCACCACCACCACCCACCCCGTCACACCCACCACAGCACCCCACCCATCCAGTCAAGCGTGCTGTATCCAGCCTCCCACCACCCACCCCCTCACAGCAACAAAGCAACGACGAAAAGAATAGAGGCAAGAAAAGATGGCAGAGTGGGAGGTGAGGGCGGGGAGGGACGACGTCCGGCAGAAGAAGAGAGAACCAAAGAACGCTTGCAGATCAGTGAATAGTCACAAAACAAAAAACGAGCGGAGGAGCGTGCCTGCGTCTGCGTGTGTGAGTGAAGAGGGAGGAGGTCGTACGCAGAGCCTGTCGGATGGCTAATGCAGCCACGGAGGGACAGAGGGTGAGGTAGCAAGTGTTCGTGGAGAGGGGGAGGAGCAAGACAAGGGAGGAGGAAGAAACTATCAACGAAAAGATGAGACACACGCACACAACTTCGTTAGAATGCGAATTCTCAGTGACGGACATGAGCGGGGGAGCAAATAGCGCACAAGTAACTGTGCACACCAGCGCGCATGTCCTTCCTCCCTCTTCCCCCTCACTCAGCTAACCCCCCCCAACGATCGAGTCCATCGCCACTCGTCCGTCCAACATCCTCACGTCCGCGCGCACGGTGGCGCATCCGCTTTCTCCCCATCCCAACCGCGCCCGTGCTGAACGCTCCCGATGGGGTCACTTGATGAGGTTCGTCTTCGCCTTCTGCCGCTCACGCAGCTCACGCGTCAAGTACTCGATCACAAAGAAGCAAATAACCGTTTGTGACGCGCAGCGAGAAAAGTACGGCAGATACGAGTCGTACATGGCCAGCAAACCCTCCTCCTTGAAGATGCGGCCAATGCACTGCACAACGTTGTGGTACCTCCGCTCCGCACCAGCGCTGAGCTTTGCCTCCGCCGACATCCGCACACGCGCCACCTCCATCGGCATCGTCACAATGCTGCAGAACAAGGCTGTGATCACACTCGCGATGTTGACGACGACGTTGTCGCCGAGCGGGTCCGCGCGCTTCACGTTGCGTTTGCGCAACATCGTCAGCACCTGGTCGTGCACCGCCACCTGCGACACGCCCACCAGCGCCGCACGCGACGCCAGAGCGCCAAAGCCGCTCCACAGCCCAGTCACACCGCGGCTCTTCAGAACACTGTTGCAGGCCTGCAGCATGGACAGCCTCTCCTTGCCTTTGCTCGTGGTCTGCAGAACCAGGCACACCTCCACCGGAGAGGACAGGAAGGAGGCAAAGACGCCAGCAGACGCGCCGGCGAGAGCGCGGTCGAGCGCCGTCGCGCCAGCAGGGTCCGCGGACCTCTTCAGCCCCAGCGCAACCTCACCCTCCAGGATGCCATCGCGAAAACTCGGGTAGAAGCCCAGACGGGCGGTTGCGTAGATCAACTGGCGCATCAGGCCACTAGACAGACCTGTGTAGAAGCCCTTCCGCGCCGTCGCCTTTAAGGAATCTAGCTGGCTTGTCCCGGGCGCCGCCATCATCACCGTGTTTTTCCACATCTCGAAGGGGTGCGTGAAGCACCAGCCAAACATGCCGGCGAAGCCTGACACGCCAAGCGTCTGCCAGAGCGGGAGGGGCGGCGCCGGCGCCTTGGGCGCTGAAGCGGTCTGTGGAGACATGACGAAGGAGGTTTGGAGCGAGGCGTAAAGAGAAGGAGAGCGGGATGAGGGAGAAACGCTCACGGAGAAGAGCGGTGCAACACCTACGTCAGCGGTAGCTGGGGCGGTGGTAGAAACAGCGGCCTTTGGTTATCGTATTCGCGATGGTGGTTGCGCTGTGGTCTTAGGCCCGTCGTTAGGTGCGTCAACGGACCGCGCGCAGAGGTAGGCACAGACACGGGTGAAGAGGGGCGGAGAAGGGGGACGTCGAGAGGGTTGGGCGAGTGTGGCGATTTTTTGGATGGAGAGAGGGAGAGAGAGCGAGAGAGTAGAGGTGGCGGGATACGTGACCGTGTATCGGTGCAAAAACAAGCAAAAAGCACTGCGGTGATCAGCCAGCGCAGGGAGATGCAGGAAGGTGTGGCGAGGAGAGCGACGTGAGCTGCGCACGGTGACGTGCAGCGGCACGAGGAAAAAGAACCAGGAAGGGGTGCAGATGCATCCTCCCTCCCCCCTCACTCAGCCGACGGACGTGGCACACGCGTTGACACATACAGAGAAAGGCTAATCGAAAGGCAACGCCGTTCCCCCGTATGGTCCAGCGATCACTCTGTCGCTGGCACCCCACCCAGCCACGTCCGTCCTGTCTTGTGCTCTGTTTCTGTTTTTGCGCTGTTTTGCTGCAGTCGCCTCCATTCGTGTGCACTTTGGTGGATCGATCTGCCTCTTCACGGCACCACACGGACGGCGTTCAGAGTTGGAGAGGGAGGGGCGTAAAGCACGAAAGCATGTGATATCCTTCAGCAGTAGCCTGATGTACGGGAGAGAGAGCGGGCGGCCGTCACTTGTCAAGCCGTGGTGGGGGCCGGAAAGGGATGAAGAGCAGCAGCCATACGGGGCAAGTCGAAGAAGCTGGCAATCGCACGCGCATGGCCTGCACCTGGAGCAAGTGGCATCACGGTCGCCCCCAGCGGCCTGCCCCACCTCCCCAGCATGCCCCCTCACCCCCCATCGCACCCCTCCCGTGCCCTCAATTTCTTCTTTCCCAACGTGTCCCGTCTGTGATAATAAGTTGTCGAAAACAAGAATGCAAGCAGCAGAGAGAGACAGAGACAACGGCAGCAGTGGTCGCCGGGATACGCCTCATGTACGAGTCCCAGCTCAACACACACACACACACACACGCACATGAGCGAGAACGAAAAGAGCACTGCCGTGCTCGCACACAAGAATGCACGCACGGAGGGAGAGGGAGATGCTTGTCCATGGTTGTACCTGCAGAGCCGCACAGAAACAATGGAGAGAGCGGTGGCAACGATATGCGAAAGAGCAGAGAATCAAGAGAACGGAAAAGGGGCCGCCGCCTCTGCCAGCGCAGCCATCACCGTCGCCACCACCACCACCCACCCCGTCACACCCACCACAGCACCCCACCCATCCAGTCAAGCGTGCTGTATCCAGCCTCCCACCACCCACCCCCTCACAGCAACAAAGCAACGACGAAAAGAATAGAGGCAAGAAAAGATGGCAGAGTGGGAGGTGAGGGCGGGGAGGGACGACGTCCGGCAGAAGAAGAGAGAACCAAAGAACGCTTGCAGATCAGTGAATAGTCACAAAACAAAAAACGAGCGGAGGAGCGTGCCTGCGTCTGCGTGTGTGAGTGAAGAGGGAGGAGGTCGTACGCAGAGCCTGTCGGATGGCTAATGCAGCCACGGAGGGACAGAGGGTGAGGTAGCAAGTGTTCGTGGAGAGGGGGAGGAGCAAGACAAGGGAGGAGGAAGAAACTATCAACGAAAAGATGAGACACACGCACACAACTTCGTTAGAATGCGAATTCTCAGTGACGGACATGAGCGGGGGAGCAAATAGCGCACAAGTAACTGTGCACACCAGCGCGCATGTCCTTCCTCCCTCTTCCCCCTCACTCAGCTAACCCCCCCCAACGATCGAGTCCATCGCCACTCGTCCGTCCAACATCCTCACGTCCGCGCGCACGGTGGCGCATCCGCTTTCTCCCCATCCCAACCGCGCCCGTGCTGAACGCTCCCGATGGGGTCACTTGATGAGGTTCGTCTTCGCCTTCTGCCGCTCACGCAGCTCACGCGTCAAGTACTCGATCACAAAGAAGCAAATAACCGTTTGTGACGCGCAGCGAGAAAAGTACGGCAGATACGAGTCGTACATGGCCAGCAAACCCTCCTCCTTGAAGATGCGGCCAATGCACTGCACAACGTTGTGGTACCTCCGCTCCGCACCAGCGCTGAGCTTTGCCTCCGCCGACATCCGCACACGCGCCACCTCCATCGGCATCGTCACAATGCTGCAGAACAAGGCTGTGATCACACTCGCGATGTTGACGACGACGTTGTCGCCGAGCGGGTCCGCGCGCTTCACGTTGCGTTTGCGCAACATCGTCAGCACCTGGTCGTGCACCGCCACCTGCGACACGCCCACCAGCGCCGCACGCGACGCCAGAGCGCCAAAGCCGCTCCACAGCCCAGTCACACCGCGGCTCTTCAGAACACTGTTGCAGGCCTGCAGCATGGACAGCCTCTCCTTGCCTTTGCTCGTGGTCTGCAGAACCAAGCACACCTCCACCGGAGAGGACAGGAAGGAGGCAAAGACGCCAGCAGACGCGCCGGCGAGAGCGCGGTCGAGCGCCGTCGCGCCAGCAGGGTCCGCGGACCTCTTCAGCCCCAGCGCAACCTCACCCTCCAGGATGCCATCGCGAAAACTCGGGTAGAAGCCCAGACGGGCGGTTGTGTAGATCAACTGGCGCATCAGGCCACTAGACAGACCTGTGTAGAAGCCCTTCCGCGCCGTCGCCTTTAAGGAATCTAGCTGGCTTGTCCCGGGCGCCGCCATCATCACCGTGTTTTTCCACATCTCGAAGGGGTGCGTGAAGCACCAGCCAAACATGCCGGCGAAGCCTGACACGCCAAGCGTCTGCCAGAGCGGGAGGGGCGGCGCCGGCGCCTTGGGCGCTGAAGCGGTCTGTGGAGACATGACGAAGGAGGTTTGGAGCGAGGCGTAAAGAGAAGGAGAGCGGGATGAGGGAGAAACGCTCACGGAGAAGAGCGGTGCAACACCTACGTCAGCGGTAGCTGGGGCGGTGGTAGAAACAGCGGCCTTTGGTTATCGTATTCGCGATGGTGGTTGCGCTGTGGTCTTAGGCCCGTCGTTAGGTGCGTCAACGGACCGCGCGCAGAGGTAGGCACAGACGCGGGTGAAGAGGGGCGGAGAAGGGGGACGTCGAGAGGGTTGGGCGAGTGTGGCGATTTTTTGGATGGAGAGAGGGAGAGAGAGCGAGAGAGTAGAGGTGGCGGGATACGTGACCGTGTATCGGTGCAAAAACAAGCAAAAAGCACTGCGGTGATCAGCCAGCGCAGGGAGATGCAGGAAGGTGTGGCGAGGAGAGCGACGTGAGCTGCGCACGGTGACGTGCAGCGGCACGAGGAAAAAGAACCAGGAAGGGGTGCAGATGCATCCTCCCTCCCCCCTCACTCAGCCGACGGACGTGGCACACGCGTTGACACATACAGAGAAAGGCTAATCGAAAGGCAACGCCGTTCCCCCGTATGGTCCAGCGATCACTCTGTCGCTGGCACCCCACCCAGCCACGTCCGTCCTGTCTTGTGCTCTGTTTTTGTTTTTGCGCTGTTTTGCTGCAGTCGCCTCCATTCGTGTGCACTTCGGTGGATCGATCTGCCTCTTCACGGCACCACACGGACGGCGTTCAGAGTTGGAGAGGGAGGGGCGTAAAGCACGAAAGCATGTGATATCCTTCAGCAGTAGCCTGATGTACGGGAGAGAGAGCGGGCGGCCGTCACTTGTCAAGCCGTGGTGGGGGCCGGAAAGGGATGAAGAGCAGCAGCCATACGGGGCAAGTCGAAGAAGCTGGCAATCGCACGCGCATGGCCTGCACCTGGAGCAAGTGGCATCACGGTCGCCCCCAGCGGCCTGCCCCACCTCCCCAGCATGCCCCCTCACCCCCCATCGCACCCCTCCCGTGCCCTCAATTTCTTCTTTCCCAACGTGTCCCGTCTGTGATAATAAGTTGTCGAAAACAAGAATGCAAGCAGCAGAGAGAGACAGAGACAACGGCAGCAGTGGTCGCCGGGATACGCCTCATGTACGAGTCCCAGCTCAACACACACACACACACACACACGCACATGAGCGAGAACGAAAAGAGCACTGCCGTGCTCGCACACAAGAATGCACGCACGGAGGGAGAGGGAGATGCTTGTCCATGGTTGTACCTGCAGAGCCGCACAGAAACAATGGAGAGAGCGGTGGCAACGATATGCGAAAGAGCAGAGAATCAAGAGAACGGAAAAGGGGCCGCCGCCTCTGCCAGCGCAGCCATCACCGTCGCCACCACCACCACCCACCCCGTCACACCCACCACAGCACCCCACCCATCCAGTCAAGCGTGCTGTATCCAGCCTCCCACCACCCACCCCCTCACAGCAACAAAGCAACGACGAAAAGAATAGAGGCAAGAAAAGATGGCAGAGTGGGAGGTGAGGGCGGGGAGGGACGACGTCCGGCAGAAGAAGAGAGAACCAAAGAACGCTTGCAGATCAGTGAATAGTCACAAAACAAAAAACGAGCGGAGGAGCGTGCCTGCGTCTGCGTGTGTGAGTGAAGAGGGAGGAGGTCGTACGCAGAGCCTGTCGGATGGCTAATGCAGCCACGGAGGGACAGAGGGTGAGGTAGCAAGTGTTCGTGGAGAGGGGGAGGAGCAAGACAAGGGAGGAGGAAGAAACTATCAACGAAAAGATGAGACACACGCACACAACTTCGTTAGAATGCGAATTCTCAGTGACGGACATGAGCGGGGGAGCAAATAGCGCACAAGTAACTGTGCACACCAGCGCGCATGTCCTTCCTCCCTCTTCCCCCTCACTCAGCTAACCCCCCCCAACGATCGAGTCCATCGCCACTCGTCCGTCCAACATCCTCACGTCCGCGCGCACGGTGGCGCATCCGCTTTCTCCCCATCCCAACCGCGCCCGTGCTGAACGCTCCCGATGGGGTCACTTGATGAGGTTCGTCTTCGCCTTCTGCCGCTCACGCAGC
The DNA here is from genome assembly GCF_000002725.2 of Leishmania major strain Friedlin. Taxonomy (NCBI): domain Eukaryota; phylum Euglenozoa; class Kinetoplastea; order Trypanosomatida; family Trypanosomatidae; genus Leishmania; species Leishmania major. The sequence continues at coordinate 536,725 of NC_007259.2, read as the reverse complement.
TCACGCGTCAAGTACTCGATCACAAAGAAGCAAATAACCGTTTGTGACGCGCAGCGAGAAAAGTACGGCAGATACGAGTCGTACATGGCCAGCAAACCCTCCTCCTTGAAGATGCGGCCAATGCACTGCACAACGTTGTGGTACCTCCGCTCCGCACCAGCGCTGAGCTTTGCCTCCGCCGACATCCGCACACGCGCCACCTCCATCGGCATCGTCACAATGCTGCAGAACAAGGCTGTGATCACACTCGCGATGTTGACGACGACGTTGTCGCCGAGCGGGTCCGCGCGCTTCACGTTGCGTTTGCGCAACATCGTCAGCACCTGGTCGTGCACCGCCACCTGCGACACGCCCACCAGCGCCGCACGCGACGCCAGAGCGCCAAAGCCGCTCCACAGCCCAGTCACACCGCGGCTCTTCAGAACACTGTTGCAGGCCTGCAGCATGGACAGCCTCTCCTTGCCTTTGCTCGTGGTCTGCAGAACCAGGCACACCTCCACCGGAGAGGACAGGAAGGAGGCAAAGACGCCAGCAGACGCGCCGGCGAGAGCGCGGTCGAGCGCCGTCGCGCCAGCAGGGTCCGCGGACCTCTTCAGCCCCAGCGCAACCTCACCCTCCAGGATGCCATCGCGAAAACTCGGGTAGAAGCCCAGACGGGCGGTTGTGTAGATCAACTGGCGCATCAGGCCACTAGACAGACCTGTGTAGAAGCCCTTCCGCGCCGTCGCCTTTAAGGAATCTAGCTGGCTTGTCCCGGGCGCCGCCATCATCACCGTGTTTTTCCACATCTCGAAGGGGTGCGTGAAGCACCAGCCAAACATGCCGGCGAAGCCTGACACGCCAAGCGTCTGCCAGAGCGGGAGGGGCGGCGCCGGCGCCTTGGGCGCTGAAGCGGTCTGTGGAGACATGACGAAGGAGGTTTGGAGCGAGGCGTAAAGAGAAGGAGAGCGGGATGAGGGAGAAACGCTCACGGAGAAGAGCGGTGCAACACCTACGTCAGCGGTAGCTGGGGCGGTGGTAGAAACAGCGGCCTTTGGTTATCGTATTCGCGATGGTGGTTGCGCTGTGGTCTTAGGCCCGTCGTTAGGTGCGTCAACGGACCGCGCGCAGAGGTAGGCACAGACGCGGGTGAAGAGGGGCGGAGAAGGGGGACGTCGAGAGGGTTGGGCGAGTGTGGCGATTTTTTGGATGGAGAGAGGGAGAGAGAGCGAGAGAGTAGAGGTGGCGGGATACGTGACCGTGTATCGGTGCAAAAACAAGCAAAAAGCACTGCGGTGATCAGCCAGCGCAGGGAGATGCAGGAAGGTGTGGCGAGGAGAGCGACGTGAGCTGCGCACGGTGACGTGCAGCGGCACGAGGAAAAAGAACCAGGAAGGGGTGCAGATGCATCCTCCCTCCCCCCTCACTCAGCCGACGGACGTGGCACACGCGTTGACACATACAGAGAAAGGCTAATCGAAAGGCAACGCCGTTCCCCCGTATGGTCCAGCGATCACTCTGTCGCTGGCACCCCACCCAGCCACGTCCGTCCTGTCTTGTGCTCTGTTTTTGTTTTTGCGCTGTTTTGCTGCAGTCGCCTCCATTCGTGTGCACTTCGGTGGATCGATCTGCCTCTTCACGGCACCACACGGACGGCGTTCAGAGTTGGAGAGGGAGGGGCGTAAAGCACGAAAGCATGTGATATCCTTCAGCAGTAGCCTGATGTACGGGAGAGAGAGCGGGCGGCCGTCACTTGTCAAGCCGTGGTGGGGGCCGGAAAGGGATGAAGAGCAGCAGCCATACGGGGCAAGTCGAAGAAGCTGGCAATCGCACGCGCATGGCCTGCACCTGGAGCAAGTGGCATCACGGTCGCCCCCAGCGGCCTGCCCCACCTCCCCAGCATGCCCCCTCACCCCCCATCGCACCCCTCCCGTGCCCTCAATTTCTTCTTTCCCAACGTGTCCCGTCTGTGATAATAAGTTGTCGAAAACAAGAATGCAAGCAGCAGAGAGAGACAGAGACAACGGCAGCAGTGGTCGCCGGGATACGCCTCATGTACGAGTCCCAGCTCAACACACACACACACACACGCACATGAGCGAGAACGAAAAGAGCACTGCCGTGCTCGCACACAAGAATGCACGCACGGAGGGAGAGGGAGATGCTTGTCCATGGTTGTACCTGCAGAGCCGCACAGAAACAATGGAGAGAGCGGTGGCAACGATATGCGAAAGAGCAGAGAATCAAGAGAACGGAAAAGGGGCCGCCGCCTCTGCCAGCGCAGCCATCACCGTCGCCACCACCACCACCCACCCCGTCACACCCACCACAGCACCCCACCCATCCAGTCAAGCGTGCTGTATCCAGCCTCCCACCACCCACCCCCTCACAGCAACAAAGCAACGACGAAAAGAATAGAGGCAAGAAAAGATGGCAGAGTGGGAGGTGAGGGCGGGGAGGGACGACGTCCGGCAGAAGAAGAGAGAACCAAAGAACGCTTGCAGATCAGTGAATAGTCACAAAACAAAAAACGAGCGGAGGAGCGTGCCTGCGTCTGCGTGTGTGAGTGAAGAGGGAGGAGGTCGTACGCAGAGCCTGTCGGATGGCTAATGCAGCCACGGAGGGACAGAGGGTGAGGTAGCAAGTGTTCGTGGAGAGGGGGAGGAGCAAGACAAGGGAGGAGGAAGAAACTATCAACGAAAAGATGAGACACACGCACACAACTTCGTTAGAATGCGAATTCTCAGTGACGGACATGAGCGGGGGAGCAAATAGCGCACAAGTAACTGTGCACACCAGCGCGCATGTCCTTCCTCCCTCTTCCCCCTCACTCAGCTAACCCCCCCCAACGATCGAGTCCATCGCCACTCGTCCGTCCAACATCCTCACGTCCGCGCGCACGGTGGCGCATCCGCTTTCTCCCCATCCCAACCGCGCCCGTGCTGAACGCTCCCGATGGGGTCACTTGATGAGGTTCGTCTTCGCCTTCTGCCGCTCACGCAGCTCACGCGTCAAGTACTCGATCACAAAGAAGCAAATAACCGTTTGTGACGCGCAGCGAGAAAAGTACGGCAGATACGAGTCGTACATGGCCAGCAAACCCTCCTCCTTGAAGATGCGGCCAATGCACTGCACAACGTTGTGGTACCTCCGCTCCGCACCAGCGCTGAGCTTTGCCTCCGCCGACATCCGCACACGCGCCACCTCCATCGGCATCGTCACAATGCTGCAGAACAAGGCTGTGATCACACTCGCGATGTTGACGACGACGTTGTCGCCGAGCGGGTCCGCGCGCTTCACGTTGCGTTTGCGCAACATCGTCAGCACCTGGTCGTGCACCGCCACCTGCGACACGCCCACCAGCGCCGCACGCGACGCCAGAGCGCCAAAGCCGCTCCACAGCCCAGTCACACCGCGGCTCTTCAGAACACTGTTGCAGGCCTGCAGCATGGACAGCCTCTCCTTGCCTTTGCTCGTGGTCTGCAGAACCAGGCACACCTCCACCGGAGAGGACAGGAAGGAGGCAAAGACGCCAGCAGACGCGCCGGCGAGAGCGCGGTCGAGCGCCGTCGCGCCAGCAGGGTCCGCGGACCTCTTCAGCCCCAGCGCAACCTCACCCTCCAGGATGCCATCGCGAAAACTCGGGTAGAAGCCCAGACGGGCGGTTGTGTAGATCAACTGGCGCATCAGGCCACTAGACAGACCTGTGTAGAAGCCCTTCCGCGCCGTCGCCTTTAAGGAATCTAGCTGGCTTGTCCCGGGCGCCGCCATCATCACCGTGTTTTTCCACATCTCGAAGGGGTGCGTGAAGCACCAGCCAAACATGCCGGCGAAGCCTGACACGCCAAGCGTCTGCCAGAGCGGGAGGGGCGGCGCCGGCGCCTTGGGCGCTGAAGCGGTCTGTGGAGACATGACGAAGGAGGTTTGGAGCGAGGCGTAAAGAGAAGGAGAGCGGGATGAGGGAGAAACGCTCACGGAGAAGAGCGGTGCAACACCTACGTCAGCGGTAGCTGGGGCGGTGGTAGAAACAGCGGCCTTTGGTTATCGTATTCGCGATGGTGGTTGCGCTGTGGTCTTAGGCCCGTCGTTAGGTGCGTCAACGGACCGCGCGCAGAGGTAGGCACAGACGCGGGTGAAGAGGGGCGGAGAAGGGGGACGTCGAGAGGGTTGGGCGAGTGTGGCGATTTTTTGGATGGAGAGAGGGAGAGAGAGCGAGAGAGTAGAGGTGGCGGGATACGTGACCGTGTATCGGTGCAAAAACAAGCAAAAAGCACTGCGGTGATCAGCCAGCGCAGGGAGATGCAGGAAGGTGTGGCGAGGAGAGCGACGTGAGCTGCGCACGGTGACGTGCAGCGGCACGAGGAAAAAGAACCAGGAAGGGGTGCAGATGCATCCTCCCTCCCCCCTCACTCAGCCGACGGACGTGGCACACGCGTTGACACATACAGAGAAAGGCTAATCGAAAGGCAACGCCGTTCCCCCGTATGGTCCAGCGATCACTCTGTCGCTGGCACCCCACCCAGCCACGTCCGTCCTGTCTTGTGCTCTGTTTTTGTTTTTGCGCTGTTTTGCTGCAGTCGCCTCCATTCGTGTGCACTTTGGTGGATCGATCTGCCTCTTCACGGCACCACACGGACGGCGTTCAGAGTTGGAGAGGGAGGGGCGTAAAGCACGAAAGCATGTGATATCCTTCAGCAGTAGCCTGATGTACGGGAGAGAGAGCGGGCGGCCGTCACTTGTCAAGCCGTGGTGGGGGCCGGAAAGGGATGAAGAGCAGCAGCCATACGGGGCAAGTCGAAGAAGCTGGCAATCGCACGCGCATGGCCTGCACCTGGAGCAAGTGGCATCACGGTCGCCCCCAGCGGCCTGCCCCACCTCCCCAGCATGCCCCCTCACCCCCCATCGCACCCCTCCCGTGCCCTCAATTTCTTCTTTCCCAACGTGTCCCGTCTGTGATAATAAGTTGTCGAAAACAAGAATGCAAGCAGCAGAGAGAGACAGAGACAACGGCAGCAGTGGTCGCCGGGATACGCCTCATGTACGAGTCCCAGCTCAACACACACACACACACACACGCACATGAGCGAGAACGAAAAGAGCACTGCCGTGCTCGCACACAAGAATGCACGCACGGAGGGAGAGGGAGATGCTTGTCCATGGTTGTACCTGCAGAGCCGCACAGAAACAATGGAGAGAGCGGTGGCAACGATATGCGAAAGAGCAGAGAATCAAGAGAACGGAAAAGGGGCCGCCGCCTCTGCCAGCGCAGCCATCACCGTCGCCACCACCACCACCCACCCCGTCACACCCACCACAGCACCCCACCCATCCAGTCAAGCGTGCTGTATCCAGCCTCCCACCACCCACCCCCTCACAGCAACAAAGCAACGACGAAAAGAATAGAGGCAAGAAAAGATGGCAGAGTGGGAGGTGAGGGCGGGGAGGGACGACGTCCGGCAGAAGAAGAGAGAACCAAAGAACGCTTGCAGATCAGTGAATAGTCACAAAACAAAAAACGAGCGGAGGAGCGTGCCTGCGTCTGCGTGTGTGAGTGAAGAGGGAGGAGGTCGTACGCAGAGCCTGTCGGATGGCTAATGCAGCCACGGAGGGACAGAGGGTGAGGTAGCAAGTGTTCGTGGAGAGGGGGAGGAGCAAGACAAGGGAGGAGGAAGAAACTATCAACGAAAAGATGAGACACACGCACACAACTTCGTTAGAATGCGAATTCTCAGTGACGGACATGAGCGGGGGAGCAAATAGCGCACAAGTAACTGTGCACACCAGCGCGCATGTCCTTCCTCCCTCTTCCCCCTCACTCAGCTAACCCCCCCCCAACGATCGAGTCCATCGCCACTCGTCCGTCCAACATCCTCACGTCCGCGCGCACGGTGGCGCATCCGCTTTCTCCCCATCCCAACCGCGCCCGTGCTGAACGCTCCCGATGGGGTCACTTGATGAGGTTCGTCTTCGCCTTCTGCCGCTCACGCAGCTCACGCGTCAAGTACTCGATCACAAAGAAGCAAATAACCGTTTGTGACGCGCAGCGAGAAAAGTACGGCAGATACGAGTCGTACATGGCCAGCAAACCCTCCTCCTTGAAGATGCGGCCAATGCACTGCACAACGTTGTGGTACCTCCGCTCCGCACCAGCGCTGAGCTTTGCCTCCGCCGACATCCGCACACGCGCCACCTCCACTGGCATCGTCACAATGCTGTAGAACAAGGCTGTGATCACACTCGCGATGTTGACGACGACGTTGTCGCCGAGCGGGTCCGCGCGCTTCACGTTGCGTTTGCGCAACATCGTCAGCACCTGGTCGTGCACCGCCACCTGCGACACGCCCACCAGCGCCGCACGCGACGCCAGAGCGCCAAAGCCGCTCCACAGCCCAGTCACACCGCGGCTCTTCAGAACACTGTTGCAGGCCTGCAGCATGGACAGCCTCTCCTTGCCTTTGCTCGTGGTCTGCAGAACCAAGCACACCTCCACCGGAGAGGACAGGAAGGAGGCAAAGACGCCAGCAGACGCGCCGGCGAGAGCGCGGTCGAGCGCCGTCGCGCCAGCAGGGTCCGCGGACCTCTTCAGCCCCAGCGCAACCTCACCCTCCAGGATGCCATCGCGAAAACTCGGGTAGCAGCCCAGACGGGCGGTTGTGTAGATCAACTGGCGCATCAGGCCACTAGACAGACCTGTGTAGAAGCCCTTCCGCGCCGTCGCCTTTAAGGAATCTAGCTGGCTTGTCCCGGGCGCCGCCATCATCACCGTGTTTTTCCACATCTCGAAGGGGTGCGTGAAGCACCAGCCAAACATGCCGGCGAAGCCTGACACGCCAAGCGTCTGCCAGATCGGGAGGGGCGGCGCCGGCGCCTTGGACTCGGTGAGAGCAGCATTCTTGGTAGAAGCGGTCATGGCTGTGTATCCGTGTTAGGTCAAGCAGACGGGATCGCTGTTTGCTTGTTTAGTTGTGTATGTCTGCGTGTGTGTGTGTGTGTGTATATATATATAGGGGGTGTTTCGATGTTGCGCACGCTTTCGTTTTTTGTTTTTGGCAGACGGAAGAAGAAGCGCGTGTGAAGGACAGTTTAAAGGAAGTGTGGGGAGAGGAAGGAATGAAAGGAAAAGGAAACGAGGGGAAAAAGTGTGCCGTTGAAGTACAGAAAAGGTGAGCCGTGCGTGTGAGAGAGCCAAAAAAAAGGTGGTGGGGACGGGGGGGGGGGGGGGAAGAATGGTGCGCAGAGTGTCGGCTGGTGGTGCGTGTACTCGCGCGGAAATACGGGCGCAACGCCAACTCGGCGCCGTCGTGGGGGTTCTGCGTACCTTTTCAGATGCGTGATTCGATAGACGTGCGTGCAAGACTTAGGGGGAGGGGAAGTAGGGGCTCGACGACTAAACCGTGGCTACGCGGAATAGGGTGCGTGCTGCTGTGTGTATAGAGCTTGTGTGGGGCGAGTCTGAGAGAGAGAGAGACAGAGAAGCGAAAGGAGGAAGGCTTGTCTATGAAGTGACGGGAGCCTGAGCGATTTGGCGCGTTGCTTGCATTGTATGGTGCTTGGCAGTGTAAGAGTGCATCAAGGAAATAAAACGGAGAGCAGGCGGAAGGACCTGCGAAAATAGCAGTGGTGCCAATGGTGAGAAAGGGTAGCTGAACAGCGCATGAGGACGCTATGTGGGTTATGATGCCGCACAGAGAAGTGGAAGAGGAAGGTGCGGGGCAAGCTCGTGTTGAGGTATGCGGTGAATGCATGCATCCCCGTGCGTGCGTATGTGCAGGAAAGCCGTGCACCGGAATGGGGGGAGGGGGTTATGAAGAGAGGAGCAGGCAGTCAAGCGAGGCGTGAGAGAAGGGTGTAAGAGCGTTCAGAATGAGAGTGGAAACTCTCAAACCCGAAGGTGGCAACACAGGTGCGCAAACATGCACGCAGGGAGTAGCAGCAGCAGCAGTAACAAAGGGAGTTGAAGGAGACTGGTGCAGCGTCACGCGCTGTGCGGCACACATGCAAACGCATACAAACGTGCGGGCGCATGCACGTCTGCAGAGATGATGAAACGCTACGCTGCTTCCTGAGGTTGTCCGAAAGGGACCTGCGGGGCTTTGACCTTCCTTCTGTGGGTAACAGTGCTTGCAGAAAACAGGCACGCCGCTCACATCTGTACAGCCGGTTGACGAGCGACGAGAAGGGGACGCCAAAGAACGACGACAATGCAATGAACGCGAAGGAAGAGGAGCAAAAAACAACCAAAGAAAACACAGAGGCCTGGCACTCTCGCGCCGACCGCCACACACGAGCGCGCAACCGAAGGCGGTGGCGACAGAGAGACAGCGCCTGCGCATTCTCCGTGCGAGTGTCGCTGGTCCATACACAGGAGTGCGACTCACTGCTGTGCCTTTCACCTACTCACCTACTTCCTCCCCGCACCGTCAGCGGCGTCGCACTGAGCTTCACGAATCATCAGAGAAGTCTTCGATGTCCGAGCTCAGGTCCTGCCCGCAGTCCGGCGTTGCAGGGTAGATGGGGGACACACGCTCTGCATCATCCACGCCATCAAGCGCTTCGTTGAAGGCGCTTCTGTCTGCGTGGCTCGTCGCCTCGCCACTGGCAGCCGCAACAGCGCGCCGACGCAATGCACCACGCCAGTGGTCGTACAGGTGCAGCGCTGTTCTGCCGGCCCGCCACACGCTTCGGTAGGCGTGCAAGATGTACTGGAAGGAGCCGCTCATCTGCCCAAAGCGCGCGACTCCGTGGAGAATGGCGGCGTCTTCTTGAGGGCTGAACTTGTGTCGGCGCCGAACTTTAGAGGTCGAAGACGGCGGTAGCACCGGGGGCCGCGGATGAAGGGCACCGGACGTCGCGAGCCGCGCGGCAGCGCGGCGGCTGCTGGGGTTCCCGGCGGACGACGACGGCGGCGCAGACAGCGCCAGGGAGGACTGCGGCGGGCCCGCGGGCACACCGGCTGTGGTGGCGGCTGATTGCTCGAGCGCAGTGGTGAAGGCGTCAAAAGCGCGAATGGCTGCAGAGACGCGCTCCTCCTCTTCGTTGTCGCGCGCTGGCAGCACCGCCGCCGTCGTGGGAGTCGAGGAGCGCGGCAGTGGCCTCGACGGCGACGATGAGGGCGCAGCAACAGACGCGCCGCCCAGCCGCGCCATTGCCGTGGTCTCCGTGACCGAAAAAAAACGCTGTGCTCTAGCGCCAGTTTCACCAGCACCGCTGTTGCTCGCGCGACGCGCACCGCTCGGCAACGCCCAGCGCGTTGCGCTGATGGCAGGAATGCGGCGCAGCAGTGCCACGGCGTCGAGCCCGCCAGACGCAACCTGCGCGTCGATGTCCTCGGCAGCATCCGCGTCGGCGCCCTCTGCACCTTCGGAAACAGCCTCCGGAGCAGCATCCGCCACGTCAGCCATCGATGTCCTCTCTGCCGCCACCCCAGCAGTGGCGTGCGTGGTGGTGCTGCCAGCTGCATGTGCGGTGTTCGTCAGACTGCCATTGCTGTTGCTACTAGATATGCCCATAATGGTCGTGGCTGTGGTGGTGGTGCTGTCTGTGCTCTCCTCCACTGCCGCCGGCGCAGCGAGGCGTTCACTGAGCGGGTTCACGTAAACCATGTCATGGCAGCGCTCCTGCAGCACCGCCGCAAGAGCTGCGAGGTCCACCGCATCCGTGGGTGCGGCCGCCATCACCTCTCCACGCATGCCGCAAAACGAATCAGGACCGGATGAGGTCGGAATGACAGTCGTCTTGCCTCCACGGCTGGCGCTGGCCGACGAGGTTGTCGGTGAATCGCTCGATCGAGGTCGTTTGCGCGTTGTCACCGCAGGGGCGTCAAGGCTGTGCGCCCCCAACTGCGTCTGCGCACCTTTCATGGCCTCCAATCGGCGCATAACGCTTTGTATGTACAGCCCCAGATCCATATCCGACCCCGCTTCCCGCAGGGCCCCAGCTCGCCGACGCTGCCGGCTGGAAGTGCCTGCGCCTGTTGTCGATGTGCTGCTGCTGCTGCGCCGCTGCCGTAGCGCCCTGCCTACCCGCAGGAGCGAGGCAAGCGCGGGCGGGTGGCATCGATCGAGAACGCAGGGCCTCTCTGCGCTGTCTGAGCTCTTGCGCCTCTGCGGTGAAGAAACACTCTGGCGCCCGCCGCATGATGCCTCAGCCTCGGCTCCTTCGCGTGAGCAGAGATGCAGCAGCACGTGAAGGTCATCGACGGTGAGGGGAGTAATGCGAGGCGAGTGAGACACCGGCGAGAGCCCATCGTCGGCCACAATGATGGCGTCAGACGGCACTGATGGCGCTGGAGAGGAGTGAGGTGAGGGTGATGGCAGCGACGGCTGCCTCCTCGTCTGCGGGGTCGGCTCCGGTGAGCAAGCTCGAGAATCGTCAGCTCGCTCGTTAGAATCCACAAGTATGCCAGGAGGGCTAGCAGCTTCAGATGCGAACGTCGACAACGTGGGTGAGCTTGCCGGGACAGTCAACTGCCCCGTGTGCTCCATGACGTGAATCAGCACGGCAGCCACCAGCCCCTCACGATATGTGCACGTGCGCCAGAAAACGTCGCTCTCCGCAATGCTAGGCAGTGACAGAAGCGCCAGCACACCGTCACTGTTGGCACGGCGCACGTGACTCAGAAGGATTGGATGAAGCACATCAAAGTATTGCACGTCGTGCTTAGCGCCCGTTAGTAGTCTGTCACCACTGCCGCTGTCGTCACCTCTGGAGATAGTGATGGTGGAGCCGGCACCGAGACCGTGCTGTGGCTCTCGGTGCGGTCGGTCCGCCGCACTGGTCCTGCCGCCCCTTGCCGGCGTGGCAGCAGCAGAGGATGGGCCTGTAACAGACATTCTCGTCTAAGCGAGTCGTCTCTTGCGTGGTCAGTGGGTTCGATTCCTTCTCTTCGGACGCGCGCACGAGAGGGCGAGCGAGGGCTCGCACAAAGTAGCCTCCGCGTCGTGTTCACTGACCTCTTTAATGTGTTGCTGGCCAGGAGGCAAACATAGAGATAAGTGCAGAGCAGGAAAGAGCAAGAGGGGGGCTGCTCACCTCTGTGCGACGGATGCGTGCGTATGCTCTTTTTTCTGTGCACTCTGCGTGTGTGTGTGTGTGTGTGTGTGTGTGTGTGTGTGTGTGTGTGTGTGTGTGTGTGCTGAAGCTTACACGCAGGGAATCGAAAAACTATATCAACGCAAAATAAGACAAAGAGAACAGCAGCAGCAGTGAGATGGGGTAGCAGGTGGACAACCAACTAAACCAATCAACCATAGGAAAGCACACGACAATGGAACACAAAGAGAACGCGGCCTGCGCGGACGATGACGACCTCCACACGCACACACGCACTCACGGGCGAGGCGAGTGGAGGCGGTGAACTAGCTACGACAAACCAAAACAAAAGGTGGCGAAGGAGGACAGGGGTGGGAGTGGGGGAGTGGGGGAGTGGGGGGAGGCAAAAGAGGGAAGAAGAGCACGGCGCCGTGGCCAAGCAGGTGGCGCACCAGCAGAGTAGAAACACCCAAAAGAAAAGAGAGAGAAGCCCACAAGTCTCTGTCGTGGTGTTATCTATGCAGCGTAATAATACAGTGAGCAGCGAGGGAGGCGGTGGCGGAGAGGGAGAGCGAGGAAGAGGACCGGAGAATGGGGAGGAAGGCGACTGCAGATTCAGAGGCGGACAGGAAAAATACCGAGTATCCTCGCCCTTCTCTTCTCTGGGCCTCTGCAAAGCGCGAGCGTCAACGCACCGGTGTTGTTGCAGCGGTTATTGCGCTCTGCCTTCGAGATCTTCTCCTGTATCTTTTCGAGTGCCGCCACTTCGTCTCTTCTATGCACAGTAACCTCCCGCAGTCGCAGCCACACTGCAACGGCGCAATGAGCGGCGTCGATCTCTCACCACACCTTCGTGTTTTGCTCTATCTTTACGTTGAAGCGCGCCCCTTCGCCTCCCTTGCCGATGCGCACTGGAGCACCACAGAGAGCAGCAGAGAAACGAAGTGTATGCCAAAATCGCTGCTTACGCGTGTCGCGGTGGAGGTGGGGACAGGCGCGTGTTGCTCGCTGCTTCGTGCTTGCTTGTGTATGTATATGGGCGTGTGTATGTATATATATATATATATAGGTGTACTGCACCCACCCCAAGTGACGATGGCATGCGCTGAAGCACCATCGAGATAGAGAGAGGAGGAGAACCAAGCAGGTGAAGTGTGGACGCATAAGGAAGCGATGTAGAGATGAAGCTGCAGAGCACGACACACGCCTTCTGCTTGGAGGGGCTACCATCTCTGTGTGTCTTACTGTGTGTTTGTGCGCCGATGTGTGAGATGGAGTTGGACCCTCCCATCACCTACTCGACTCCTTGGCGCAGACCTGGCTGACAAGTCGAAAAGGGGGCAGGGTATCACACGACCACCCGCCGTATCGGCACGGCCAGAACGACAAGCAAGCGAAACGCATCCGCACATCGAGCTAGCGAGGTGGAGGGGAGTAGGAGGCGGTGGACGTGGCAGGTTGACGGCAGCGTTTTTTTTTGTGTGTGTGGGTGTGTGGGTGTGTGTGTGTGGGGGGGGGGGGGGGGGGGGGCAGCTGTGTTCCGTGGTCTGTGTCCGTTGTGTGAGCAAGGGCCGCGCCAGTAGGGAGAGTTGCGGCGGTACCTCCGCTGTCGTTCGGTGGAGGTACCGCCGCCCCCCCCCCTCAATCCCATCCCTTCTCTCACCCTGTGCGGAGGATGTCGTGTGCAGACGAAAGAGTGTGCGTGCGGGGGGGAGGAGGTGCAGAGATCGTGACGAGGAACGTAATGAAATGTCTGCGTCTTCGCCCCTCGACGGCCCTCCTTCCTCCCTCCCCCCACCCCCGGTCCAGGGCTTCCAACACACGGGGAGGCAAATATACATCCTGCAGCACACCGAAGCATGGGCACAGACACCGGATAAGAAGAAAAGGCACAGGCGGCCAACAGAAGCATGGAGACAGACGCAAGAGGAAGGGCAGGAAGGGAGGGCCGAACGCGCAGGCGCTCTCCTTGTTTCGCCGTCTCACCGCCATCACATGCAGGCGCCTCTTAGTCGATAGAGAAGATGTACTTGTTCGACAAAGGTAGCGAGTCCCGTTTCGCCTTGGCAACGTGGGTTAGTCGCTCCAGCTCCTTTTCCGCCGCAATCTTACGACGGGCTTTCGCTGCCTGTGCCGCTGTCTCCTGCGCCGCTCGAGCAGCCTCAGCCTCCTCGCGCGCCTTCGCCACTTGCATCTCCGTCTCTATCATGGTCACCCAGGCCTGCTGACGTGCGCGCAGAGTCGCCATGTCGTCGCCTTCTTCGTCGCTGACGTCGGCGGCGGCCGTCAGGGCCGCCGTCTTCGCAGGTCCTTTGCAAATAAACGGAATCGCTTCCTGTGACGTCTCTTGCGCAGCAGTGATCTCTAACAGGGCGCTGCCCCCCGCAGTACTGACAGCCGCGTGCTGCATTTTCTGGGCAGACTTCTCGCTGCCACTGTCTGTAGGCGCACACAAAGCAGCGGCGGGCGCAGACGCAGGGGCGGGTGCCGAGGCATCAGCCTTTGCGACATCGGCGTCATCTGTGGCCGTCACGGCAGCAGCCGCTGCCTCCCGCGCCTCTCGCGCGGCCCGCACTTGCGCCATCATCTCGGCCACACGATACTGGTCGCCGATGTGCGCCAATTCAGGGCCGCTTGCGGTCGGTGCGGCAGTGGTCGGCACCGGCGGCTCCGCGGGAGCCGCCATTGGCGACTCAGCACGCGTGACTGATGCGGGTGATACAGCTGCCTCTTCGGCGAGCGCCTCCGCCTCCGCCGCAGCAGCCAGAGGACTTGGCGCGGCAGGAGGCGACTGCGGCTGAGCCGGTCGACTTCCGGTTGCCTGCTGTGAGCCCTCACCGATGCACTCGTCCACCGCGTCTCCCGCCTCGCCCTGCAGTGTCTTGCGCAGCTGCTCCGCGCTCGGCACGCCATCTGGGAGCGGGGGCGGCACCACCTTCAGCGTCAACGTAAGCACGCCGCGCGAGCAGTCGAACTGGGCTTTCAGGGGCGCCTCCTCCACCGTGAAGGGCAACACAAGCAGCCCCTCATAGCGGCTCTGGCCCTCGGTGGGGTCGATGCGCACTGCCTGGCCGTCTGGGGTGATGGTGATATCCAACATTGCAGCTCGTCGCACCCCGGCAAACGTTATCTTCACGATCAACTCCTCGGGCACCCCGACGCGCTTATCCGAAACCCTCCACTGCCATGCATCTGTGAGATCGACGGAGCCGCGGTGGGTTACTGTGTACGGCGGCAGCGTCGAAGTTCTCGGCGAGGGTGCGGAGGCAGCAGCGGCCTCGCTCACGACGCCGCGCGGCGCGTTCGCGCCTTGAGTACCCGACGACGTCGGCGCCTTGGCAGAAGTGGTGCTAGGGGGCGGCGACGCAGCGCTTCGGCTGCAGTTGCTGTCTTTGACAGTCGGCCAGTTCTTCGTTGGCCTTGTAAGCACCGGCGCGCGCGGGTCCACGTCGAACGGCGACCCGCCCGCCCGCGACGAGGATCGAATTGTTTGATTCTGCGGGGTGCCAATGGACACGATGCTGCTGGGCAGGCGGCGGAACTGGAAGCCGTTCGACTCCCCATAGCCGTTGTTGATGTGCTCGACAGCGATCTCCGTCAAGAAGCACATAAAGCGCGTGCTACGCTCTGCCAGGGCGAGCGTTGAGGGGTGGAACACGACATCGCGCACGACGCACACCGACGGTGAGGACAATGACGCAGATGCAATGCTGCACGCCGCTGCGTACTCGGCCGGGATCGATGCGGTTGGGCTAGACTTCACTGGCTGGTACGCCTCCACGCGCCGTTGCGACACGGACACTGGCACCTCCCAGTTGCTCCCCCTGGCGTCTCCCGTGGTGTGCTCGGTGAAAGCCTTCACCTTTTCGCTTGAGCAGACGTTCAAAAAACAGCGGGCACCGCTGTTTTTCACCGCGGTTCGTGTTGCGGCGGACGCGTCAAGGCCCAGCTTCTTAAGCTCCGCCGCCGACACCGCCGTGTTCGACGGCTCCAGCAGCTCCAATACAAACGCGGCACGCGGAAACACAAACTCGAAGCTGAAGTCGCCACCCTCTCGCGCCTCCCGTTCGGCCTGCTCTAGGTACGCCTCCTCCTCGCGTCGCGTTTCGGGGTCCTCCAATGACTTCATGTATTCATGCATGAGCTCCGCAAAGACGGGATCCTTCATCTTCTCCTGGATTACACGCATCTCCTCCGGGGTCGCGGCAAACTTCTCGCCACCCTGCCGTGCGGCCGCCTCACCGCTGCCGCCGCCGCGACCTGACGAGGCAGCAGCAGCGGAGTTGAGGCGGTCTCGGGCCAGGTTGATATGCTCGAGTGGCATGGCGATCAGGACCCAAAGAAGAAAAGAGAAAAGTTATGTATTTCTGGAGGTGCAACTAGCGTGTTCCGGAGGCTGTATCGAAAAGCATGTGTGGGTGTGCGCAGCACAGCCGTGACGAGATTAGGGATGGTGATGGAGGCACGCAGGGAGGGGCAAAGAGAGAAATGGAGAGTGAGATAGGGATAAAGCAGGGAGGTAGAAGGAGGATGCGAGTAGCGGCAGTGAGCGATTGAAAGACGGATCACCGAGGAGGTACATGTGTGTGTGTGTGTGTGTGGGGGGGGGGGGGGGGGGGGCTGGAACCGACCACCCAGTCGTGCCACACCCCTCTCCTCTCTCGTCCCTTCGCTCTCTTGTGCGCGCGACTCTCCTTCCTTTTCGGTTACACTATCGGAGTGGCACACACACACACACACTTACACAGAATGCGGTGAGCTGACGGATGGTGATCGCAGTGGGCAGGAGGAGGCGCATAAAAGACGCAGAGAGAGGTGTTCAGGAAGACAATGCGAGAGAGGAAAGAGGGCGGCAAAATGTGTAGGGATAAGGGCGGTTTGCGTGGCATGTGTCTACGTGCACAAAAGTGTCTGCATGTGTGTTTAGCAGTTTTATGCACGCGCAGCTTCATTACAGCTGTCTGTCGTGTCGCTTGAACTGCGCACCTTGGGCAGCGTGCTCCTCATTCCTCGTGCTATTATGGAGTGCGCAGGCAAGCGATGCAAAGCACAAAGGAACCCACGCCCGAGACGCACGCAGACGTTCACCACTCACTCCGCAGCGCCGGCGCTCGCATGCAGTGCGACACGAAACGCAAAGAACTGTCACAGGAAGGGAAAGGCGAAAACGAATCGTACAGCAGAAACACAGAACATAAGGGTGCGGACGGCGCCACTACGGCAACAGTCGATGTTCGCGGTGCTTCACCTTCCCAGTCCGCCGACTCGAGCGCGCACGTGCGTGCGATAGGAAGGCGTCTACGGCACACAAGACGCACATGACGACAGGACACAAGGATATGCAATGCAAGCGCTCATGAAGATATGTGTGCGGTGAGGCGTGCTTGAGTGCCGCGGGAGCTGGGGGAAGTAGGGGGTGGGTCGTGATTTCATGCAGAGAGGTCGAAAGAGAGATGAGGAGTGGAGGCAAAGATGTACATGTGCGGACCATACGTGACGACACACAAGCACAGAGAGAGAGACTCTCGCCGATGTAGCTGCTTTTGTGGTGTGATGAGGGGAAGGGAAGGGATAGGATGGAGTTTCTGAGCAGTGACCTGCGAGCCGCCCAGATGGCAGCGTGTGCACCTACGTGGTGTGGTGCGGGCGGGGAGCAGCAGCGGTAGAAGGGTTGATGCCGAAAGCAGACACGGGCGCTCAAGTGCCCCCTCCCTATGGGCATTTGCTTTCCGTCCTCCGCGTTGAGGAGAGCTCATACATTGCTTGCTTGGGTGTTAGGTGGTGCTTGTGTATAATGGGTGAAGATGCCGAGAGACGAAATGGGGAGGGAGGAACACATGTTCTGCCCATGATGGCCCCCCTCTCCCCCCCCAACTTCCCCACCGAGACGAGCATACCGAAGCAAAGAAGAAGCCAAGGCCCCTCGGGGCCCCCTGCGATACCGTGCGCATGGGCAGGCACAGACATGAGCAGCACTGGCTGTGTGTATTGGAGGGAAGGGGGAAGGGAGGGAGCACGGGAGGTGTCCGAAAGTGCGCAAACGCCCGCGGCAGAAGATCCACCATCACCACCAACCTCTGATGGCGGCGACCGTCCCTGACTCACTCGACTCGCGGAAACAGCGACGATCGCATATCCACGCGCCGCTCCGCGATCAGCGCCGCCATTTCGCGCAAGTCCTGCGCGCTGTAGAGGGCATCGCACGGCGGCACAAAGCCCCACTGGAGCAGCCAGCTTGCCTTGCCCTCAGGCGTGTCGACCTCTTGTCTCCCGGGGTGTTGCAGCCGCCGAAGTTGAGAAGTGAAGGCAGGGTCGACCTCGGCGCCGCCGCTGCTGATGCCATCACAGCTTTCCATTAGTGCGGCTACGTCGGAGTCAGGGAATAGAGCACGCATCACCTCCTCCACATCTTCTGCGGCTGCAGGCGTAGCGCTGGCATGCCGACGCGCACCGCCCCTCTTCCTCGAAGGCAGGGACGAGGACGGTGAGGGCTGATGCCGACCGGCAGGCTTGTACGCCCCATCGGACGCCGAGGCGTAGCACAAGGTCAGCTCTGCGCCGGCCGGTATATCGCGCAACGCAAAGACGTGCACGTACGGCTGGTAGAGCAGCTCTCCCGGCACGCCAGCCAGGAGGTTGTCAAGGACGTCGATGCCGCACATGGTGTCCTCGGTGGCCATGGTGTAGTAGCAGTTCGGGAAAGGGCTGTGGTTCAGCTTGTCAATCATGGGCAGCAGACTCGTGGTGCCGGCGCGGTGGGAGAGGACGAGGCTGACCCACCACGCATACTCGGGGCGTGAGAGGCGCGTGCGCAGGTAAGCACTGAGCGGCTCGCCAGCCATGTCTTCGCGGAAAAAGGACACGAGTGAAAGCGCCGGGCTTTCCGCGACGCCGCTGGCGTCCTCGCCCACATCAGCGGCGTGTGCCGGCACGTGGGGTAACGGCGCCGCCGACCCGTCGGTCGTCGTCCTGAAAAGCTGCTGCACATCCGCTGTCGTGAGGAACGGCAAATTTCGGCTCGGCACAACGCTGTCGCACAGGTAGGATGCGTAGCCGTGATGCGGCGCGGTGACGTCCGCGACGGCGCTCACCAGCTGCCCCACAAGCTCCTCCACTTGCATGTAGAACGTAAGCAGCGGATCCGTAGCCGGCGGCGGGTTGGCGAAGAGCACCGCCTCTGTTGGAAGGCTCATGAGAAACATGCCAGCCGGGATGGGTCGGGTGGCATACCAGCGACTGCACTCCTCGTACGATGTGGGCCGCGCTGTGTCATGATGGACAGCGGCGCTGGCGCCAGGACTGCCTGCGCGCGGCGGCGATGCAACCACCACCGGAGGACAGGAAAGGAGCAGGAGAGGTGAAACAATGAATTTGAGGCTCTGCATGGCGGACCGAACGACGGCAACGTCCTGCAATCGCGGCCGCAGCCACAAGAAGGACGACGAGGATGCAGAATCTGCGGCATCAGCAGCCGACGAAGGAACAGGGCTCGCCAATGGCGCTGACGCTGCGGTAGCGTGGGCACAGCGAACACGCGTCCAGGGGACGGTGCTGCCGCTCACAGCAGCGCCGCGGATGCCGGGTAGAGTCTGTGATGAAGACAAAGACGACGTGGGTGGGCGCGGCAATAAGGACGGTCCCTCCGGTACACCCCAGCGCTGCGTCGAGCGTTTCCGCAACTTCTGCCGCCACTGTCGCAGTGGTGCTTCGCCCATGTCAAGCTCCTTGCAGAAGAATTGAAGAACGCGATCGCCCTCCTCTCCAGTCTGTGGATCTGGGGGAAACGTGGAAAAAGCAGCCCGGACGCAGTGGCCGTCAGCACCATCGCACAGCTGTGCCGCTGCGGTCCCACCCGCTAGCTGCTGCGAGGTCGCGCAGGCGTAGAGCTTCTGCAGCGCCGGCAAGGAGCGGTGGATGTGCTGCAGCAGCAGCGATGCCTGCAGCTGTGCGCTACGCCTCATCGCCTCGTTTATGTGTGGGTGTGTGTGTGGGTGTGTGTGTAGGGCTGGGTGGATGCTCTCCTCCTCTCGCTACCAGTCTCCAGGAGGGGCGAGAGGGTATTATTACAGCAGTGCCGTCACCGTGGAGGAGACTGCATCCAAGTCACAGGAAGAGTCGTACGGTCGCGAGAAGGCGCAACAGAATGGTGCGTCGGGGCACACGATCACTCCAGCAGCAGCCGCACACAAGCCGCAGCGCGTGTGCTTCCTTTTGA